>NC_056743.1:1009307114-1009412114 GCF_019279795.1 Protopterus annectens | reverse complement strand
CAGCTGAATACCTTCAACTTGCAGCCAGAGCAATTGTTCATCCTGTAGCTATTCTCATTAACTGCCATTTCTGAAAGCACTATCCCCAATCTTTGGAAAATCTCCCACATCATTCCCTTACATAAAGGAGGCAACTCTAATGAGTACTCCAACTATAGGCCCATAGCACTACTCTCACCTTTAGCTAAGATCATGGAGAAATGTATCCATCATCAGCTAATAGACTACCTAACTAAAAATAACATCCTGGCCAGCTGCCAACATGGCTTTAGACCCTTTCACAGCACCACCACTGCCCTTCTATCTTTCACCAATACTATTAACACCAACCGGAACAATAACTACCTCTCATCTGCACTCTTCATTGACCTGTCAAAAGCCTTTGACATGGTCAATCACTCCCTACTTATAAATACCCTACAATCCCTCTCTCTGGATTCTAATTCTATCCTTTGGTTCAAGTCTTACCTCAGCAACCGAAAACAAGCTGTTTTGTGGCAAAATCACTTGTCTTCATATCTCCCTGTTTTACTAGGAGTTCCTCAAGGCTCTATTCTAGGACCCCTTCTCTTCTCTCTGTTCATAAATGATCTTCATGTAGCTATTCCTCAATCCACCTGCATACAGTATGCTGATGATTCTACTATCATCTGTTCTGCAAAATCTCTCCCTGAGCTGAAATCTCTAAGCCAAACTGTCTTCTCCATAGTAGAAACATGGTTCCAAAACCGGTGCTTACACTTGAATGCCAAAAAAAACAAATTACTTCTGATTACTCCTAACAACAAGACCCCTCCCATACACTTCTCCATCCTAGCTAGTAATGGAACCCTTATATCACCTGATCTGACCTGTAAGTTATTAGGAGTTACAATAGACAATAAACTCACTTTTGACAATCATATTAATAACACCATTAAGTCCGTTAACAGAAAATTAGGCTCCTTGTATAGGATAAGACCCTTCCTTACCCCTAAAGCAAGAACTACCGTTGCCCACTCTCATTTACTCTCTACCCTCCTCTATGCTTCTCCCATTTATACCAATTTAAAGCAAAACAATCTCAACAAACTTACCAAAGCCTACAACAGTATTGCAAGGTTTGTAACTGGTAAGCCCTATAGAACCCATCACTGCATTAACCTACATCAGCTAGACTGGCTTGAACTGCAAAATGCGCTGCTACTCTCTCAACTAACAACTGCTCACAAAATCTTCTACCTACCTAACAACACACCTACACTAAACAATCTTATAACACCCTATAATAATCTTCATTCCCTACGCTCCTCTAATAAACTCCTAGCTTATATACCCAAATCTAACAACTTGGCTGGTGACTCCTTGTTCTCCACCACCACAGGTAAGCAATGGAACATGCTGCCACCCAACCTAACCTCTATTTCCTCCTTTCCCCTCTTCAAACTTAATCAAAAAATCACCTAAAACTTCAATGGTTATGCCCTTGCTGTAACCCTGACTAATATTCTACTATCAGCCTGTAACCTCACTTCTCTCTCTTCCTGTACATTACTACTCTGCCAACAAATGTTATGTAAATGTTATCTTCCACATTTTTATCCCGATGGTTTACTGTACAATGTTACGTTAATTCCTCCCTAATGTATGTGGCATTGCCTCTTATTGCTTTGTTTTTTCTATATTATTATTAAGTATGTGGAGCTTTTCTCCCCGGGCCTCTACTGAAAATGGAAATATCTCCAGCTAGACTAGCCCGGTCAACAAATGTAAAATAAATAAATAAATAAAAATAAAAATAATCTAGATTTGTATAATGAAAGCAGTATCACAAAAAACTGAACAGTAGTAACCATGCTGTACACTGTCATTCCAACACTGTTGTTTTCTGTCAAATAATTAACTGGAAGGAGAGATTTATGCTTGAAACTGAACAATGAAGTAGTAATATGTGGATATGAATATGCATACTTTTTGCTAAATAAGTGTCCCTGACTGTCCTTGATTTTAAGGTCCTTTGGTCCTGGTTCTCTTATCTGGAGTTTGAAAGAAATGCCTGACTCTGACACAGTCATCCTGAGGTCTATTATAGAGGTTCAGAAATGGCAGAGAATTGGAGAGGAATGTTAAGATTTATCCAGGTTTTCTGTTTTTGGCAGGTAGTGCAGGACATGTCCTCAAAGGCATACTCTATTCAGTAGAATTACTGTAGTCAAAGGATCACATGGTTGTGCTTATCTTCAAAGGGGTTGGGGCTAACTGATCACATCACATGGAGACATGGTTGTGGCCTGCAAAGACGCACTGCATGCCAGCCCCTTGAATGGCACAGAGCATACATGAGGAGAGTAATGGTTTAAAGCTAGAAATCCTAACCCTTCTCACAGGTGAAGGCATACACTGCCTGTATACCTGCCATTTCCCTTATGGAAAGAAGCCTTAGATCTCTTGCCCAGGAGAATGAACAGATCAATAGAATGTCTAAGGAAGATCAGAGGAAAAATCAGTGCAGATAAAACAAAGGATTAAAACAATTTCAGTATGATAAACTAATATTATTTTATTTTATGTTATTAATTTATTTTGCTTTTGTTTACCGGGTTTGTCCAGCTGGGTTTAGCCAAAAAAACTTTTTCAGCAGTGGCCCAGAAAGAAAAGCACCAACATATTATAAACATTTTTAAACAGATATTCATTAATAGACATCAACAGACATTAATTAAGGTATATTAGTTGGTTTGTGAAATAGATTAGCGATTAGAAATTTGTAAAAATGAAAGTGAAGGAAGGAAGTTAGTTGGAACTATCTGGGTATTCTTCTTTCACACTTTTCTCATTTCTGCCTGCAAATCCTAGTATTTTATGACTTTGTGTATCTCTGTATGTAAGACACTGTAATCACTGGGTTTAGCAATTTCAATGATCAATGCTATTTTTGGCTTCTTTTCATGGACTACTATATCTAGTTTTCTCATATCCATTTTTGAACTGTTGGTAATTGGCAATCCCATATGATATAAACTTTATTATTCTCTGTAATACTTTGTGGCTAGTGTTTCCTATGCTTCTGTGCAGTATTGTAATGTTTGCACAATCCCCAATGTAACAGTCTTGCCACATTATTATGCCTTTCAATATACATGCCCTCTGCCATTAGTGTATCATACCCAGCATCAATATATACAACAGTTTTTAATTCTGTTTTACAGAACCTGCATTTATCTGTTTTCCCTACATGTTCATTGGACTTTGTAAACCAGCGTGTATGCAGTCCACTCTCCTTGGCCGCCAATATTAACCTTTCATCTTTTTGTTTAAATTCACCCCTCCTTAACCATTCCTGCATCAGATCTTGATCAACATGAGGTTGTTCCGGGAGTTTTCTGTACTTGCAACTGTGTTTATGCCTTTTCCACATTTACTGCCTTCACATATAATCCTTCTCTTTAAATTGTTTCTTTTGCTTTACGGCACATTCACTTATAATGTGTGCGGTTTCTGATGAGTTTTTTTTTTTTTAACTACAGGTAATACATGGTGAAATTTCAACTGGTCATCTATGATGACATTCAGTACTTGTTCTGTCATGGTGCTGTTGGCAAAGGCAATAGTAAATAGTGTTGTTTTGTTAGAGGAGTAAAGAACAGTTTTTAGCGTTTAGAAGTAGTTGTGAATTATTTAGCCATGTTTCAACTGATAAGGATTATTGAGTAAGGTCTTGTAGTTTAGAGAGATTTTTAGCAGAGATTAGTGTCAAGTTGTCAGATATTGAAGTAGAGTAACATCTTTTGTAGCAGTGTAGAAGTCACTGACGAATATGTTGGAAAGTATGGTGCCTAGTATAGGCCCTTGAAGAACAACAATTACTGGCAAGAAGGTGGAGATGTAATTTTTCCATTTCACTGCCTGTGCTCTGTTTGAGAAGTAGAAGAGTTGGAAAACTCTAGGGATGAGAGTTTATCTAAGAGGTTCCAGTGGGAGATAGTATCAAAAGCTTTGTTAAGTCTGGAAAGATGGTGGAGACTAGGCTTCTAACTTTTCTGTGTGTGTTGACAGTACTAACGAAATTCGGCAAAGCAGTAGTTGTGCTGTGATAAGGATGGAAGCTGTGATAAAGAAAATTTACCAGATGACCCAAGACAGGTCCTTAGAAGAGCGAGTATCGAGTATCCCCTCACTTAACCTCTTTTCCTTGTACTTATCGTCTCCTTGTCTGTCTGCAGTTTCATTGGCTTTACATTAATTATTCCTGAATCATTGTTTTAGTTACATTTTGTGTTGTGTAAGCATCTTAACTTTTGCTGTAATTCTTTTTCTTACAGATCAACCATTTGTTTTGATTGTAATTATTGTAGCTCTGTCATGACTATGAAGGGCCTTTGTGATCCAGTCCACATAACTGCTCAAAATACTGAAAATGTACTCAAAATATAAATACACAAATAAATAAAGGTGAAGAAAGATGGGGCACAAAGCACCATGTATCACTGGAATTTTAACAGTTTTCTTTCCTTTTTTTTTTTTTTTTTGTGCCAAGCTTAACCCCCATAAATTTAGGAAACAGAGAAATGGCTGTTTGAATTCTGCATCTTGCAGAGTCAGCAAAATGAACTGATTACCCTTTTTCTGTAGTGTAAGTGTTTGTCAAGAGAGGGCCTGGGGTGCTGAACTTCTTCAGGTGGGGCATCAGAAAAGATGCTTCAGCTTGTAGTTGCCTGGACCTGTACAAATGGCATGGCTGTGATGCCAGATTTAATTAGCTGATAAAGTTACTACTGTTTGCATTTAAACCCCATGGCTGTATATGCTTACTGAAATATTTCAAGTCTGTTTAAATGAATTATCCAAGCCCTTTGCCTAGTATCTGGAAAACATGATCAATTAATCAGAGTAAGTGGCCCACAGAATCATGAGACCCTAAGTGCAACTACCTGCAAGTCCCACAACTTCCATTTAAGTTTTCATGCCTAGAGTTTTTCTGAGAGAGTTTATAATGGAAGTGCGGAAGCACAAAAAGCAACAGCCCATATACTGTAAATTATCATCTTGTGTACGTTTAACACAGCTGTTTTTGCAATCTTTTTCATGTTTTGAAATCATTCAGATTCCAAATTAAGAAATTGCAGTTTTCTGTTCTAGCTCATTAGGGTTGTTAATTTCAGATGTGCAATGCTAATGTGCCAGATGTTTGCACTAGGAGTCTCAGAGCAGTGAGAAATAAACTCTTAGCAAAAAAAAAAAAAAAAAATTAGAGTCACATGTTACAGCTGTATATGTCTTTCTGAAATGCAGTGCTCTCAGCTCTGTGCTGGATGGTAAGCTTTACAGAATCCTTTAGGCAAGAGTTCCTGACTGATATATCTTGACTATAGACACTAAGGGATTGTCTTTAGTGATGCATATATGCATGTAAACCTTGGCTCTAGAAAATTTGATCCCACTGACTAATGTTTATGTGACACTCCACCCCCATGTAAAAATGGAAAAAAGGGGTTGTTGATGACAATGACATACACAGACATGCACACACACGCACAAACAAGCGCGCGCGCGCACACACACACACACACACACACACACACACACACACGCACACATGCACACAGACACATGCGCACACACACGCACACGGACACACACACACGCGTGCGCACACACAGACACACACACACGCACACACACACACACACACACACACACACACACACACACACACACACACACACACACACACACACACACACACACACACACATCTGAGTCCTTGAGTGAATGAAAAGCAGAGGAATGGTTAATGCACAGAGCTACACAGTTTCTATGAGTGGCTGAAATGGGTAGCACATTAATGTCTGTCATCAAGGTCACATCTGGCTGTGACACTCATATGTAAAACTAAGAACGAAATCATTCACTTACTCATTTGTTAAGAAGCCTACTGCCCTGTGGACTATGCACTGTACAAGACAAAAATATAATAAAAATGATGCCAGCACACTGACGCAGAGGAAGAGGAGGATTAGTCTGCAATGCTGGTGACTTGTGTTTTGTTATTGTGCCATGTACCACAGGGTCTGACACATGTAGAGGACTGAGGCATGCTGCTAAATTCGTCTTGTCTCAGGGAGAGTGGTTTTGTGCCAGACTAGGTCTACCAGTCACATGTACTTCATATATGTATGTGTGTGTTTATATGGGTCTCCTTTGCATTACCGAATTTACACTTTACCGAAATTTAAACCAACGAGACGAGTACTTTGAAATCGGACATCACCAAACCTTCACTTTGCAAGTTTACATCAATGAAACACCTGCTGTGTATGTCTCACAGTGCTTGGAGCTTCTGAATGGAGATCGCAGTATAGTGAGGATCGTGAAATGTAACCTTTTCTTCACTGTAGTGCGATCCCAGAGTTGGTATATACAATTTGCAGGGGGTGTGGGGGGTGTAGGCCCCCCCGTACACATTTTAGAAAATGTATATTTTTTGTCATTGTAGCAGCAGGTGTTTCATTGATGTAAACTTCGGCAAAGTGAAGGTTTGGTGATATCCAGTTTCGAAGTACTCGTCTTGTTGGTTTAAATTTCGATAAAATATAAATCTAATAATGTAAAGTAGACCCATATATATATATATATATATATATATATATATATATATATATATATATATATATATATATGTGTGTGTGTGTGTTATATATGCTGTCACACACACACACGTACACACACACATACTCACTCATAATTTTATATATATATCTGTGTATGAGTGTGTAAGTGTGTGTAGATCTGTCGCATTTGACAGAATGTGCATTTGGCTGAATCAAAAGACACTGAACCCCAATGGTTGAAAACTCATTTAAAACTTATTTCATGAAATCACAATCAGTAGAAAACATCATACAGAGGAAAATACTTAAAATTGTTTTTCAAGTGGTGCAACACTCCCCTCCTCATGAGAGGGGACTTTGCTCCCCCACCTCATTACTTAAATATACTAACTTGTTGGTCCACAGAGAAAGTAGAAAAGACCATGCACAGAGAATCATTGCTGGTGCAGTTTCTATTTGAGTACCAGCAGTGATCATCTGTAGGTAAAACCAATTATCATAGTCAAACCCGGCCAAGTATACATTTTCATACATTTCCACATAGTTTGACTTCTGTAGTACAGCAAAATATGTAACTTTATTAAATGTGTTTTCAACCCATTTTTTTTCAGTGTTTAATGATTCAACCAAATGTGATTTCAATCAAGCAAATGGAACCCATATAAAAATGGTTTTATTTGAATAATAAAATAAAAATAAAATGAAAATATAGCCCAAATGGCTTTTCACTTGGAAATCCACATGACATATACACTATTTATAGTACTTTGCTGTAATATTAACAGTCCACAGAGGTAACTTTACCAGAGGAGCTCTCTGATCATGTAGCGCAGGCCGGTATGACCCTGACCTTGAGTAGCATCTTACCCTCACCAAGAATGATGCCACAGTATAAAGACAAAATGATCAATTTTAACAATTGGCTAAAGTATTGGTGTCATTCAAAGGGGATCCAGTGTCTGTCAGCCTGGGATGACATGCTCGACAAGCCATGTTGCTTCGCTAGGGACGGCTTGCACCTGTCACCCCTGAGCTTTCGAATACTGGCTAAGGCTCTTGCCACCCCCATAGTGCCTTTTTTAGGCAAGGCTCAAAAGACAAACCCACCTCCATAGACAACACAAGGAAAAAGAAACTAAGGGTAATGCTGCTCAATGCCAGAAGTCTAAACCTCAAGATGCATGCACTCGAGGCTCTCCTCAGTATGGAGAATATCGATATATGTGCAGTAACAGAAACCTGGTTCAAGGCTCCCGAGAGCACCCCAGCACTACCAGGTTATACCTCATACCATGCTTTTCGGCCCCAAAACTTGGACCAAACCACAAAAGGAGGGGGGAGTATCCATATTCATCAACAATACCCACACCTCCAGGTTAGTGGCACTGCACGGAGCATCGGAGACCATCCATGTGCAACTAACAGTGGGCAAAACTGCCTTTCAGTTTGTAGCCTACTACAGACCACCCTCCCAAACTCAGGAACCCCACTCGGCTTTCCTGAGAACACTGGAGAATATGAAGGTCTCTCCAAACACTATTATATTGGGTGACTTCAACTACCCAAACATAGACTGGGAGAACTACTCAAGCCCCAGCACCCTCGCCCAACAGTTCCTAGAATTTATAAACTCAAATGCTATGGAACAACTGGTCACCACTCCCACAAGAAAGGAAAACATATTGGACCTGATCATCACCAACTTGGGGACTCTATGTTCCATACCAAAGGTATACCCCTCATTGGTAAGATCTGACCATAAATTAATCTCACTGGACATCCGTATCCCGTCCCCACCCCCAGCCAAGGAAACCACGGTGAAGAGCTTCTCAAAAGCAAACTTCACACTTCTCAAAACCGAGGTGGAATCCTTCAAAGCCCCCGGGCCAGTGGAAAATATGGCCCAAACTGCAGAATCCTTTACAAACACATTCTATGGACACCTACAGGAATGCATGGATCGTGCTATCCCAAATAAAACCATGACTCACTCCTCCAAAGGCAGGAGACCTGTCTGGTGGACCCCAGCCATAAATAAGCTATACAACAGAAGGAGGAAGCTACTACATGATAGAGCAAAATCCCAAAAAGGGAAGGCATGTCTGATCAGTGCTAGCAAGAAACTACGATCCCTCATAAAATAATCTAAGGCCAGCTTCGAAAGAAAAATTACGCAAGACGCTAAAGATAATCACAAGGCCTTCTTTAGTTATGTCAGGAACCTGGTTGGCAACTCCCACATATGCTCTGAGTTATTGCAAAATGACAAAAAATACACTAAACCCACAGACATTGCCAACATCCTGGCAGACAGGTTCAGTGCAAACCCCCCCTTCCCCCCCAAAAGAGCAAATGTCTATCCCAACAGAGTGTAGCCTCCCTGACATCACAGATGCACAGGTGAGAGCTGCCCTCTCCAAAGCAAAAAACATAGCATCAATGAGATCGGACGGTGTCCCGGGCTGCGTCTTACATGAGCTCCAAGAAGAACTGAACCCTCACATAAAGTCACTGTTCAATCTCAGCCTTACTACAGGATATGTACCCAAGGAATGGCGTACAGCAACAGTGGTCCCACTCCATAAAGGTGGTGCCACAACGGACCCCGGAAACTATTGCCCTATAAGCCTGACTAGCCTGGTCTGCAAAGCTACAGAGTGTATCATCATGGAACTCATAAACAAAGACATTGGGAACCTCCAAACACTGGATCATACCCAATTTGGCTTTGTTAAGGGCAGAACTTGCCTCTTGAACCTGGTCGACTTCTTTGAAACAGTCACCAAGGCCATAGATGAAGGGAAGGTAGTCCACACAGCCTACCTGGACCTCGCAAAAGCCTTTGACACAATACCCCACTCAGGCATCATAAATAAGTTCACCAGCTTAAATATCAACCCTTATGTCACAAGATTGGTTGCAAACTGGCCCAGGGATAGAACCCACATGGTTAGAATTGCAGGTGCCATGTCAGACTCTAAACCAGTTACAAGTGGCGTCCCACAAGGCTCAGTCCTAGGACCTCTCTTGTTCGGTATATATTTCTCTGAGGTACAGGCTAACACGGGAGGACTATGGCTGACCAAGTTTGCAGATGACTGCAAACTGGGTGCCATAATCGACTCGCCGACTGACACAAGCATCCTCCAAAAGGGTCTCACAGAGACGGATAACTGGTGCCAGAACCATGGCCTAAAGCTAAATGCCAAAAAGTGCATAGTCATCCCATTTGGGAAAAACAAAGTGCCCACAAATAACCACATAGGTGGTAATCCATTAAGTACGGAAGAAGTAATTAGGGATTTGGGGACCCAAGTAGATAGCAATCTCTCCTTTGACAATCACATTGCCAAAGTGGTTAGAAAGACCTTCTATATAGCCCACCTTATCACGAAAGGGTTCACATCTAGATCAAGAGAGGTCATTGTGCCCCTCTACTCATCAATCTCATCAATCATCAGGCCCATAATTGAATACAATGCCCCATTTGGGATGTACCTTACCTGACACCTGCAGCAACTGGAAAGACACCAAAAGTACCTCACCAAGAGGATCAAGGGACTCAAACAGATGCCCTACACAGTTAGGCTAAAAAAAACTCCAGCTCTACTCAGTTGCTTACTGCCTACTCTGAGGCAATCTGTGCCTGAAGTATAAAGCCCTGTCCAACCCAGAATTAATGGACATGCTCCACCTCAGGAAATCCAAATCCTTAGAGCTACATGCTCCAGGGACTTAAACCTCAGCACAGAAATAAATAGCACATGCTGGAGGGACAGATTCATATCCCAGAGGCTCCTCTCACTCTGGAACAAAATCCCAATCCATGTTAGGCAGAGCCCCTCAATGACCCTCTTCAAGAGAAATCTTGACGAGTGGATGGGAGATAATAGGTTTACCCCTGGGATCTCTTCTGTGTCCCTACTAGACAGAGGCACAGTAAACTAACCTTAAAAGGGCTATCATCTGTGACCTACTATACAGAGGCACAGTCAACTAATCTAAAAGCGTGGCGAAAGCCAAACACACTCTGGCTAGGCTTATAAATGCCCTAGGGCAGATAGCCTAGTATGAACCTATGAACCTATACAGGTTCAGTCCACATAGTTTCCATCAGGAGACCGCAAAATAAAGGTTACAGCTGCAGGTCTTCCTCTCAACTCCATAGCAAAAGTCTTCAGTTAAACTTGCCTCAGGCTACATTCACAACAGGCCCCCAAATGGATCATCTGGCTTCAGAAACCAGACATCGTTGTCCAGGGGCCTTGGTCTGAGCCATGATGAACCTTCTACTAAGGATGTAAAATATCACAGAAGAAAATATGGGTTAAAATCCCTTGAGAACTGTCATTCTGGCAGTTGGGGGCAAGGATTAAGGCTATGAGCTGTTAAAGAACAGGTACAGGGTTTGATTCTCTCAGTCTTCATTTGACTACTGTGTGACCTTAAGTGAGTCAGTTGACCAGACAGAGCTCTGTGGCAATTTGGAATTTAGGCTAGGCTCATTAATGGTTTGCTGGACTGCATGCCTAGTAACTTCCTATGAATCAGCTTCCTGATGTAGCTGCTTCAGGCTACAGTGTTTCATACATAACTAATTCCCATCAGCTATCTCACTAATACAATCAACTTGCTAACTAGATTGCTGGAGTGAGAATTTACAGACAGAAGGTATATTTAAAGACATGGTTTTCAGTTTTCAAACAGTACAATGTATATATTCGTATATGGATGTGCTTTGAAATACCAAGATACAAAAATATTGAACAACAAAAGGATCTAAATGCAAAATAAAGGGGAAAAAAAAAGAAAAAATAACAAAGCACATAATTGTGCAGGGGGCAAGCCCCTCTACACTCTCCAAGTGAACGCACTTCAGAATGGGCACATTGAGGTTATAAGCAATTAATAGTTAAGCATCTACATTTTAAAGTTTTTGTAAATTAATGGGTCTTAAATGACTTCCTAAATCATCTAAGCAAAGGCAGCTCTGAAGTTGCATTTATAATAGATTTCATGGATAAAATTGCTCAGAAAGAAAAGGATTAAATGACTTGATGTCTGTACATACATCCCTGGGAACTACAGCCTCCAGCTGAATAAGGCTGAATAGAGGGTCGAAGCAGGCTGGTAGGGCATTAGCAGCTCCTGAGAAAGGAGGGACCAAAATGAACATCCAAACTATTATAGGCAGCTTTTCTGCAACACACATGTAATATATCCATAATAAGGTGCACTGATCAGCAAATATACAGCAGAATTATACATTAATTGCAGTCAGTCAGGTTTATAGTTAGCCACAGGGAAAGAGTATTACAGTGGTCTAGTCAAGATGAGACCAAAACATGTACTGTGTATTTAGATCCTGAGGTGGAAAGGTTAATCAAGGTGATGTTCTTCAGTGAGTAAAAGGAGATTTAACAAAGGCTGATACCTGATCCCACAGTATCAGTCATTAAAAATCACACCAGGATTATCCACTTTTGTTGGATCCACTGAGAATAATTGGATATAATTTAATAAGCATGCAGTTATTCAGTGCTAAAAGGACTTAAACGTTCAAAGTTGGAAGCTCAAAACAGTTCTACTTCCAAGGTCTCAACATGAAAACATTTTGTTTGCATGGGGGCAACCCCTGCACCCCTGAAATTTATATATACTAACTCTGAGGTCACACAAACTTGGAGAAAATGATAAGAATAAAAAAAAAAAACACATAAACATCACCTTCTGGATCTTCTCTGGCTCCAGCAAACTGCAAACAGGGATGCTGTGTGCGAACTAGCCAGTGCCAATTTATTGAAATGTTACAGTGAGGAAAAACAATATTCCTACTTTGATGTTTTGATATTTAACAAAGCAGGATGTGACAAAGTGTAGGTTTCTCACTTCAGATATGAACTGCAAATATTTACCTCCATATACAATCACAGTATTAATGCATGGAGCCTTTGAAGGGCACAATGTAACATAAATGGTCACAGCTTTAGTTTTAGCCAGGCTGAGCTGTAGATGACTGCACCTTACCCAGTTGAGGTTGACAATTAAACAGTGTTAAACTAACTCACAAAATGCATGGTAATCCTGAGGGGAAGGAGAAATACCTATATCATCAGATAACAATAATAATACCAAAAACCTTTCCCTCAAATGCATACCTCTCAACTTCTCAGCACAAGAATTCTGGACAAAGCCAAACATAATTATTTTGATTCATTTATTCCATTTCAGTTTGTATTAAGTGATCGTATGTACAAAATAAGTTTTTAATAAGAATGAAACGTAAGCATTATTTATGTGAATATAGCTTTAAGTAATGGCAAGAGTTTTCGCGCCATTAAAGTTATTTAAAAGGTTTTTTGAAACAAACAGTTAGTTCTGAAGAAGCCTATATGATTAGGTGAAAGCGCTTAACTAACTTACATTTGTTCATCTATTTTAATTATCATTGTTTGAGTGTACTATCATTGTGGAGTGTGTCATCGTGAGCAGTTTACTATTAAATAATTCTTTTGCCTAGTACACACTGCGTTTCCTCTGGTTGTTGTAAGAGAAGATAGCGCAAGTGTGTATTCTTTAGTTTCTTCCTACGACTTTTCGTTCAGCAATTTAGAAAGTTGCAAGAATAAATTAGGTTTTGTATTAGCAAGCATTTTCTGAATGACATGAAGTCTGAAACTCAAACGTCATTATTTAATGACTTCAATCCTCAATGATTTGCCAGAAAACCACACATTTTATGAGGTACAGACTAAAAATGTGAAGCAAAAAATCAGGACATTCTGTGAAATTCTGACAAGTTGAGAGATTTGCTCAGCTGTAGCTTCTAGATGAAAATAGAATCCCCATGATTCAATAATGCCTCCACTAAGTGTACATTGTTCTGAGTGAACAGAAATGGAAAACACACGAGAATGCCTGATATCAGAAGATTGGAAGATGAAGAAGTAATCCCCAAACTTACACTTTCTAGCTGCCCTGAGGGGGAGAAGGCAAATCCTGCAAGGGTGGTGGATGGCAAAAATGAATATAGGAGACTTTGGTCATAAGAGTCCATCAATACTTACATAGCCTTATCAGTAAACAGAGGGTTAGAGATAGAGACATTTTCCAGAGCAAGCAGACTTATTGGAGGTTTATAAGGACAGGATTTTCAATGCCTCATTTAACAAAACTGGAAAGACACCGGTCTGCTTCAGGTCATTAACAAAATTAAGAGAAAAACTTGACTGAGCATTTCCTAGCAGGAATTAACTGGTAGGATCGAAGTCCAGTCTGCATGCTGAAGGGTGTATGTTAGAAAGCATAATCATGACTTGAGTGTAGCTGATAAAATCAAGCTCAGCCCAATGCAAGCTAAAAGTGTCCACTTGACCAAAAGCAAAACCACTGGAAGAACTTTGAGCAATTCTACTGCAGAAGAGGGCAACTCTGTCCGTAAATAACTGAGACACTTTAACACACTCACTGGTGGCAAACACTTTTAGAGTGTATGGCTGGCCATCTGGGGTGTACAGTCTCTTGATCACATGGAAAGGTGCTTAATTAGCCATAGCTGCAATCTGATATCACAACAGCAAGGCCTTTTTCTTTGAACTCTCTGACAGGTATAAGCTGCAGTGATTGTCCAGAATAAATTTGTTTTCCCGTTGGCATGACCATCTCCAGTGCTGTTCTAACCTTTGCCCCACTGGCAAGCAGAACAGAGGTTAGAAGTGAACTGTAGCCTCACACTGACCAACAGAGAGCCTATATACATAAAGGTGCAAAACAGCCAAGTGCAGCAGTAATTAACCTATTATTTAATAGCAAAAAATCTAATATTCTTTGTTTACACATGAGCACACTGAGTAGAGGAGGAATTGTAGACACATGTGACATATAACATAAATTCCTGTACTTGGTTAGCTTGACATTAGGTTGTCTAATGGGGTAGTTCCAGACTAAAGATGATCAGTTAGTCCAATGAGTGTGGCTTTTACAGTGGGTCATGCAGTGAATATTGTAAACAAATCATATATACATGATAGACCTTAACTCATGGCAAAAGTCACTAACTCAAATGCTGAAATCACCTTAAACAAGCAAGCTAGGGTGAACCAACACTGAAGAAAAGAGTACATTGTTGAATTTGTGTGGAAATCTTTCAGGTTATTAGGCGGATGGTACATAAGAAAGAAGCTACTGTTTATTCCTACACACCGCTGCACACTTAAATGAGTTGGCATCCTGGCTAGGAATTTAGGTAAGTGATTTGTCTGAACAGTGACAGACTACTTCCTCCACCAATGAGATCATTCTTAGCTGAGGCACTGAATAACAGTGTCTCTGAAAGAAAAATTGCAGTGATTATCCAATGATTTAGCTTTAAAGGTGAGGGAGAAACACTGCATTTAAGAGTAGGAAACTTAAAAGCAGGTACAGAGGGACCTAAACAGAAGAAACCAATGCAGTCAGAAAAAACAATGGCCAAAACAGGGGAAAAGATAGCCACTTCCATCAATGAGGCACAAAAAATCTTTTAAAGATACATAAAGGAGCAACAAGAGATAAAAGGAAAGATAAAAAAAATGATTGGTGGCTGGACATAAAAAGATTACTAAAAGCAGTGTTGTAAAATGAACACTTTTGCAACCTTTTCACAAAGGGAGAGAAAAGCAGACAGTGGTAGTGCCCAGGATAACTTACATCAGTTGTTATCCTTGTATTGAAATACTTTGAAAAATTAACCATGCACAAAGGAATGGGGCGTGATGGTATTCACCATAAAACTTAGAGAACTGAAAGAAGAACTGATGTTACTATTAATTCTCCTTTTTTAATAAATTATAGGAGATTGGTAAACCTCCTAATGAATGGAAGACAGACGTAATTTCCCTTTGCAAGAGTGGGAGCAAGACAGAGGCTAGACAATTTGACCTCTTTTGTAGGGAAATGGGTGAATACATTTAAAATATCTTTAGCTTGTAGGGGACAAGACCAAAGGTTGCATGGATTTTTAAAAAAAGGCAGGCCAAGCAACTATAATAGGGTAATTTGACTAAAACAACAAAATATTAAATTGTGCAATGGATGTAGCCTATATAGACTTTAGCAAGACATTTGACATGAAGGTGTATGTACAGTTTAATACAGTTTGGAAAGGGGCTTAGGATGTAACATGGCTAAAACACTGGCTAGCAACTGGACATGAAGGAATACATACAATAAGTGTGGTTCACGTAGGTCAAAGGATGTTAGCCAGTGGAGTTCGACAGGGAGTTAAGTACTAGATCAGCCCTTTTCAACATGTTTATAAGGGAATGCACAGAAGACTTGTAAGGAAAATGTTGCCTTTCTGGCAAAGGCTTAGTTGTGCAACAGAGAGAACATAAATGCATAGATAAGAGGAATGTAGTCTTGTGGAGTCTGGAGAAGTGGTGTGAACATGACCGGGTCAGTTACTATTTTTCTAGTGGAAGGAATAGTAGTAGCAGCAACACAAAAGGAAGACCTCTTGGAATACCTGTAGCAAATAATTGAAGTATATCTGGCTGTGTAAGAAGGCAGCAAGAAAAGCTGTTGCAATACAGGAAGATGCATTGCAACTTGATAAATCAGGTGTTATTATGGCTCTTTATAGACCTGGAGTACTGTGTAAAACCAAAGAGGGTGCCATATTTACAAAAAGGAAATGTATGAGAATACTATAGCACATTTTGGGGATATCTGGAGCGCTAGAAGATACTATTGTTTCATAGCAAGGGTGGTGGATGACTGGAATATCCTTTCTGAAGAAGAAGTATGGTCAGAAACAGTGATTAAACTGAAAGGACTTACTTACAAAGGACAGGTAGGGGTGGGATAACCTATTAGCTACACTGTACATGTAGCTATCTAACAAATATGGGCAGACTAAGTGTGGCAGTGTGTACTTAACTGCCAGCAGAATCTATGTTTATAGGTCACTTTGGGTTAATGGTCCACTTCCAAAGGGAGAAAAACAACCCCACAAGACCCTAGAGGTAAGAACACCTAGCAGCAGAGAGACGAAAAAGAGTGACTGCTACCTGATTTAAGTACCTTTTTACTGCTTTTACCTTTGCGACTGCATATTCTCGCCGAAAAGTGAGTTCAAACTGCTCTTTTGCTTAAAATAAGCTTGTTACTGCAATTATTATTACCTGCACTTTGAAATTGTCTTTTTCTGTTTGAATTAACTGTTGAAGCTGCTCACTCAAGTGCGCTAGCCTGTGTAAAGTATTTATTGTGTTTTTTCTGCTATCTGCCAAAAAAACAAAAAAAAAACCAAAAAAAATATCCTTGTTTCCCGCCTTTTCTGAGCTAGAATAGTCCTTAATACAGGTTTTGCTGTATTCTGGACTTTAGTGCAGTTCCTGTGTTGCCCATATCCTTATTTGGATAGGAGGAAGCTTCTCTGCTCACCAGTGGGAGTGGGGAGCTTTGTGCAGCCTATCTGTCCCTGGAGGAGTGGTCTCAGCCCAGAAACTTGTTGTTTATTGGCCGTTTTGGGCTAATTCCTAGCTATTTCAAGTCCCCTGCTTAAAAAAAACACTTTAGCGTGGTTTTGCATGATTTTGCACATAGCGCAGCATCGGGCAGCGCTGCTTATAAAGGTTTAAACTATTACCAGCTCCACAAAGTCTGCTCTTCACTTTTTCCCTTAGAACTGATCTAAATCTCAAAGGAAGCACTCTATTTTTATTTTAAAGCCTTGCACTTGCTATTATAAGCAGTCTTATAAGCAAAATACCAATCAAGTTAAGCACTACACCCTCTTATACTCTTTTTAAGCACTTAACACCCTATAGATCCTTTCTGATCAGTCAAAAAGTATTTCATCATAATATCCTGACATGTCCAAAGGTCAGTTTCGGGTATACTCTCCAGTCCAGCTGGTGAATCTGGGAATCTTGAAGCAATGTTACAACTGCCTTATGTACACAGACAACCCTCTCCTCCTCCCAACAAACTCAAATATATGTGAGAGATGCAGCTATATAGCCAAACTGGAGACTGAGCTCTCTCAACCCAGGACTGGCACAGTCAGTCAGGAGGAGAAGGTGACCACACACACCACAAATCCAGTCTCACATAGACCTATCGAAACAGCAAACCAAACACATAAACACACAAAAACATACTTGGAGGCTCTAAATAAAAATCTGCCCAAGCAACAGAGACCTCCAAAGCAGACATCCAAACAACCGCTACCCCACAACAATACCCACGTATCACATAGTTCACAAAGTCAGTGTGCCACACAGTCGCAGCCTTTAAGGCTAAACAACACACCTAATACACTTGTAATAGGTGACTCTATTGTCAGACACACTGACGTCCCACTCACCAGGCTGAACAAGGAGAAGGTCACTATAAGCTGCCTGTCGGGTGCCAGGATCTGCCACGTAACACAAGCACTCAGGTCACTCCAAAGCAAGTACAAATATGACTCCATCATTGTCCATGCTGGTGTGAATGACCTGAGACGTACCTCCCTGGACTACATGAAAAGAGACATAGAGGAGGTCTCTGATCATGTAGCCCAGGCCGGTATGACCATGACCTTGAGCAGCATCTTACCCTCACCAAGAATGATGCCACAGTATAAAGACAAAATGATCAATTTTAACAATTGTCTAAAGTATTGTTGTCATTCAAAGGGGATCCAGTGTCTGTCAGCCTGGGATGACATGCTCGACAAGCCACATTGCTTCACTATTGGACGGCTTGCACCTGTCACCCCTGGGCTTTCGAATACTGGTTAAGGCCCTTGCCACCCCCATAGTGCCTTTTTTAGGCAAGGCTCAAAAGACAAACCCACCTCCACAGACAACACAAGGAAAAAGAAACTAAGGGTAATGCTGCTCAACACCAGAAGTCTAAACCTCAAGATTCATGCACTCGAGGCTCTCCTCAGTATGGAGAATACCAATATCTGTGCAGTAACAGAAACCTGGTTCAAGGCTCCCAAGAGCACCCCAGCACTACCAGGTTATACATTCTACCATGTTTTTCGGCCGCAAAACTTGGACCGAACCACAAAAGGAGGGGGAGTATCCATATTCATCAAAGATACCCACACCTCCAGGTTAGTGGCACTGCACGAAGCATCGGAGACCATCCATGTGCAACTAACAGTGGGCAAAACTGCCTTTCAGTTTGTAGCCTACTACAGACCACCCTTCCAAACTCAGGAACCCCACTCGGCTTTCCTGAGAACACTGGAAAATACGAAAGTCTCCCCAAACACCATCATATTGGGTGACTTCAACAACCCAAACATAGACTGGGAGAACTACTCAAGCCCCAACATCCCCGCCCAATGGTTCTTAGAATTTATAAACTCAAATGCCATGGAACAACTGGTCACCACTCCCACAAGAGGGGAAAACATATTGGACCTGATCGTCACCAACATGGGGACTCTATGTTCCATACCAGAGGTATACCCCTCATTGGTAAGATCTGACCATAAATTAATCTCACTGGACATCCTTATCCCATCCCCACCCCCAGTCAAGGAAATCACGGAGAAGAACTTCTCAAAAGCAAACTTCACACTTCTCAAAACTGAGGTGGAATCCTTCAAAGCCCCCAGGCCAGTGGAAAATACGGCCCAAACTGCATAATCCTTTACAAAAGCATTCTATGGGCACCTACAGGAATGCATGGATCATGCTATCCCAAATAAAACCAAGACTCACTCCTTCAAAGGCAGGAGACCTGTCTGGTGGACCCCAGCCATAAACAAGCTATACAACAGAAGGAGGAAGCTACTACATGACAGAGCAAAATCTCAAAAAGGGAAGGCATCTCTGATCAGTACTAGCAAGAAAGTACGATCCCTCATAAAATCATCTAAGGCCAGCTTCGAAAGACAAATTGCCCAAGACGGTAAAGATAATCACAAGGCCTTCTTTAGTTATGTCAGGAACCTGGATGGCAACTCCCAGATATGCTCTGAGTTAGTGCAAAATGACAAAAAATACACTGAACCCACAGACATTGCCAACATCCTGGCAGACAGGTCCAGTGCAAACTCCCCCTCCCCCAAAAGAGAAAATGTCTATCCAAACAGAGTGTAGCCTCCCTGACATCAGAGATGCACAGGTGAGAGATGCCCTCTGCAAAGCAAAAAACACAGCATCAATGAGACCAGATGGTGTCCCAGGCTGCATCTTACACAAGCTTCAAGAAGAACTGAACCCTCATATAAAGTCACTGTTCAATCTCAGCCTCACTACAGGATATGTACCCAAGGAATGGCGTACAGCAACCATGGTCCCTTTGTCTTTGTATATACTTATATATTTCTATATCCTTTACATGGGTTATTTCATCCCTTGTCTTATCCCATTCCATGAATAGGGATTCCCATCCTGTTTTTTGGTACAATAATATCACAATTTTATTGTGTTGTATAATGTATTTTTGATATACCTGCCTGATTTATCGACTTATTTGCCCTTTTGACTACAAGAATTTGACACTTTTCCAAACCCTTCAGTGTCTGTAGCTATACATCTGGATTTTTTCTGCTTGCCTGTTTAAGGCTTGGTGACTGTTACTGTTTGCATGCATTTAAGGAAGTCCCGCCCACGCAATTTGTCTTCGCTTCCATTTGGGGTGTTGGTTTCGATGTGAGCAGGCTGCAATCTCCAGGCTCACTCTCGGAGCCCTTTCTCTGGTGGTTTTCGAAGTTTCCTGGTGCCAGTTTTGTCGTTGGGAGAGTACTACAGTTGGATTATTTTTTTGCCATTCATTCTTGCCATATTCGGAATTATTCATCAGTCGAACCTCTCAGGTTGTGCCTAACGCATGTGGAGTACTTCAAAGTGAGTTTTTGGCCTGGCTAATTCTATACATTTTCTGTTTTTTATTTCAAGTGACATTCCTGACGAGGAGTTTCTACAGCTCATATAACTACCTTTCCTTGGAGTAAACCCTCATGCGATTATACGAATATTAACTTTTGGTCTTGGCAGTGTATGTAATCCATCGCATGATCTGCAAAATTAGCGTTTTTCGACATCTACGCCATTTTGTATGCCTAGGGATCAGAATCAGATCTGGTGGCCATTTTTTGACATTCTATTGGAAATATTTACCAGCGACTCAATATATTCAATTGTGACTGACTTGTTTGGACTCTTTGTGATTATTATACTTATATATTGTTTGTGTTAGCCACACTTGCATTCCAGTACCATAATTTTCTGGTTTTCCTACTCAGTTGGGTTTATTTTTTCATTTTGGCTTCATATTCCAACAACAGTTTAGCTATCTGGTGCATGTGTCACTATGTGCTTTTTTGTGTTCATTGCAATAACAGTATTGAACTAATTCTTTTTATAAGCAATAGATTAAATACAGATAGTCGCTTCTTTTTGGACCAACTTTGTGTTTGGATGTCTATGTGTATTGGGCAATACTAGCGTTTTCGAACATTATCACCATCTTTTGCACTAGACGAACATCAGCATAACTGGCATCCCCTTTTTTCAACTACCAAGACCGAAAAGAAGGACTTGTATTTGGGATCACATTCCTTGGACTTATATCATATATATTTAATGTGAGTTTATTGCTTATACTATTTAGTTGGACCAAGAAGCACTGTATTATATGTCATTTTATTTTAGTTCATGCATACTGTGACTTTGACTTATTAGTTCACTGAATAATTCTGATAACATACTTAGGCAGTTTATTGCTTGAAGCTAATTATCTCTTGTCACAAAACAATAACAGTTGGAATTTTGTGCATAGTGTGGTTAACTACTTTGTTATTAGATGTGGGCTTACAATGTTACATTGAATTATTCCTTCTAGCATGTCTTTTGAACATAGTACCATACTTTATAACTGGTCCCCTTCTTTTGAGTCTCTTTTTGGATTTAAAAATTTTTTCTAATCACATCTATGAATATATCCTTAATTTTATAATTTTGGGGGCAATGATCCAAAGTTAATCTGATATTTCTATTAGGTTATTCAATGGTTACAATTGACTTTTATATCATATGAGTTGTTTTTTGTCTAACAAGGATTTGATATCCACAGCCTCTGGATTCTCTTTAGATCTGTCAGGCCACATTACTATTTTTTATTCTAGGGTATACCTACATCATGAGGTTGAATCATGTTCGCATTTGAAATGTATACTTTTTTGGCCATGCATTTATGATCTTATCCAAACATTTTCCCAATGGAGATAATTTGGACATTTTAAGATCTCTACATTTTTGTATGATACATTTCCTTTTTATGGACTTGATCATCCTTTGATATTTTGAGCATTTATCTGATTTTCACTTTTAGACTTTTTTACTTAACTTTAATTCAGTTTGAGTACCAAGGGCCATTAGCAACACCTGCACCTTTTTGTTGGTCATTCATTTGGTGCTTCCACCTATCCTTAACATTTAATCTTTTGCTGTCATTTCATTTATGCTAGCAGTAAAAATACATACTTTCTGACATTAGCATAATTGTTTGGTCTTTATATTTTTGGGACATCTTATATTATTGCCTTTGGTGGTCTGATATATGTCATATAATTTGTCTGATAATTCTGCTAAACTAATTTGGTTTCTCAGTGTGTCTTCCAAATATCTATAATTATTTTTTTCTTTTTTTGGAACCCTGAGTTCTGGCATAGACATTTATTAGGAACGTAGCCTCTACTTGAGTCTATTATTGTTCCTTTTTTGGACGTAGCTTTTCAGCTATTATTGTCCATTTACATATATTTTTTCTTATAGACCAATATGGATCTACTTAGTCTAGTGTCCGGACTCTCCTCAGATCGGGAGGATCTGAGTGCTTTTGGCTTGGGTTCAACCCATGATAGTTCCAACACTACTGAACCACTGGGATCAGAGACCACTTGTAATCTGGCCTTCGAGAAACTCCATAAGCATATAAGGTCTTTACGCTCCAATGTATGGCATGCCAAACTTTTTAAGGCATACATTGCCAAAAATATTACGCCTCGAGGCCTAAGGGTCTGAATTCAACCCTTAGTTGCCAAAATAGATGATTTATCGTCCGAATGGGCAGATATCCAACACAAATCAAGTATGGCATTTGTTGAAGCACTAAACAAATACTATGAGTGTACAATCGATAAAGAAATTAATACTGTTTTATCCTTGGCCAATGATGTGAAACCTTTTGAGGAAGAGTCTTTTTTTGCAAAACATTTGACCAAAGTGGTTTCTGATCTCAAGACTTTGGATACACAACTGAAAACTAAAAAAATACATAAGTTTAATAGAGATATCTCTGATTACCAGGGCAATAATCCTTTTAGCACAATTAAGAAACAGGTAAAATTCAATATCCCACATAGCCGTCCTACTAAAAGAAAAAGACCAAAATCTATATTGAAAAACAATTGGACTTCTGACACTGGTTCGTCTACCGAGGAACCATTTTCTGGCCCTGAGAGTGACGTGCAGATTGCAGCAGGCTCACCCACCCCCAAGAGATCATTGACTAATGTCCCTTTAGGACCAGGTATAAGAGAGGGGGGAGAAAACACAAAGGTGGTGTCAGACATACAGAGTCTTCTACAAATGGCAATGACGAAGTAATACCACATACATATAACAATGTTTTAAATTTGTCTAATTATGATTTGTCACCTTTGGAAACCAATGTTCTTAATAAAGGCTTATCATTTGTACCAGGATTTTTTGTTACTGAACACTCTTTTGCACAGGATGTTTCCTCATTTTGCAGATTATTGAATTTAAGATTGTTTTTTGGTTGTTCCGATGATTGTGAGTCTATACAAAAATTCGCATATCATAAGTCTACATTCAACCCCCCCCCCCCCCATGCACCCTGCTGTTTTGCAGTTTCAAATAATGTTCTCCAGCACTTACATTATTCACACTCCCCATTTGATACCCGATCAAACAACCTTACGATGGCTGAACAACAAGCTATTCAACATCTACAAAATAATCATGACATTGTCATAATTTCAGCCAACAAAGGGGGTGCTGTAGTGGTTCTAAATTGGGAAGATTATAATAATGAAGCTCTTAGACAACTATCTGATGCAAAGTATTATTCTAAAATGGTTATAAATCCAACACCCAAATTTCAGAAAGAAATTTCTGAATTTCTTACATATGCCAGGGATGCTTCCATCATTGATTCTAACCTTATGCATCAACTTTCAGTACAAGACCCATCTAATCAATACATATATTTCTTGCCCAAAATACACAAGGACCCCAGACACCCCCCAGGGAGACCCATTGTATGAGGCAGGGGATATTTCACTGAACCCCTGTCCCTTTTCCTGACTGAGAAACTGAAACCTTTGTTGACACTCATCCGTTCATGTCTGCAGGATACCACTAATTTTTTACAAATCATTTCAGATACACAACTAGAACCTGAATGGCGCATGTGTACCTTGGATGTTAGTGCTTTATACACCAACATACCACACTCTGGAGGATTAGAATCTTTATCCTACTGGTTACAAACTTTGGGATTATATACATGTGAATTTAATGAATTCCTACTGGATATGGCTTCATATGTCTTAACCAACAATGTTTTCTTTTATGAAGACGTTTGCTATTGGCAAACTAAAGGTACTGCTATGGGCTCCTCATTTGCACCAATTTATGCAGATCTTTTTATGGCGTATTTGGAGAAGGATCTCATATATGACACTAGTAACAACATCTATCTTGAACATCTAGATATATGGTGACGTTACCTTGATGATTGCTGGGCTGTATGGAAAGGTGATCTGCAAAACCTGTATGAATTTGTTGAATACCTGAATAATAATCGATGGGGTATAAACTTCACCCTACATTATGATTTCAACTACATCACATTTCTAGATGTATCCATCCACAGATTGTCTGACTATACTTTGGAAACACAGATATTCAGAAAACATCCTGAATATAATACAATCCTACACGCCAGTAGTTTCCATCCTCCACACATATGCAAAAACATTCCCAAATCACAATTCATCAGATTGAAACGCATTTGTTCGGATAATGTGTCATATGGAGAACACAGTAAAGATCTTATCAACAGATTCAAGAACAGGAAATACAAAATGGGTCATGTCTCTGACGCTATACATCATGCGGGTCACTTGGATAGGACGGACTTACTAACTTATAAGTCAAAGAATATTCCTTCCAATCAACCTCTCAGATTTACCACCACATATGGTAGGAACACTGATAACCTTATTCGGAGTGTCAACAGACATTGGAACATTTTACAATATGACACTGATTTATCTCCCATTATTTCCAACAGATGTTCTTTTTCATTCAGAAAAGGTAAGAATTTGGGGAGTACATTCAGTCATTACAAACATGGACATAATCCACAAAACCATGAACCTATTCAAAGCACACTGATAGGCGCCATACTAACTGGTTGTTTCCCTTGTGGACATTGTTCCAATTGTTGTAAAGTCTCAAAAACCAAAGAATTCACTAGCAGAAATACCTCCAAGCTTTATGAGATAAAATTTTTTGCCAATTGCAGCTCAGATTGGCTGATTTATTCAGCTACATGCTCATGTGGAGCATTTTACATAGGTCAAACATCCAGACCACTGAGATTAAGAATTTCTGAGCATATCAGTAACATTAAAAAGGGCAGACTCAATAATGCTTTATACAAACATCATTTAATACATCCCTCAGCATCCTTCATGTTTACAATCATCGACATTATCAGAGGTAAAAAATCCAATAAAACAGGTTGGCATGCATTACTTAATTCAAAAGAGAAAAAATGGATTGTTAAGCTGGGTGGGCTTTTCCCACCTGGTTTGAATGACAAATTCTAAAATAACCAATCAGGTTGATTTACATTCTATATAAAGGCATGCTTAAAGTATACTTGTTTCACACTGAAGAAGGCTGTGTTTGTGTATACCAGCCGAAACCGGTTTGTGCACTTTTTTGCTGTCCTTATAATATTCAAATAAATTATTTTTATGGGGTTTGGTTTTGCTGGCTCTTCCTTTTGTTTTTTGTATCATGCCTTTTTGAGCCGTGCAATTGCTTACGTGCAAACAACTTCTCATTTTATGACCTTCTTTAGTTATGTCAGGAACCTGGATGGCAACTCCCAGATATGCTCTGAGTTAGTGCAAAATGACAAAAAATACACTGAACCCACAGACATTGCCAACATCCTGGCAGACAGGTCCAGTGCAAACCCCCCCCCCCAAAAGAGAAAATGTCTATCCAAACAGAGTGTAGCCTCCCTGACATCAGAGATGCACAGGTGAGAGATGCCATCTCCAAAGCAAAAAACACAGCATCAATGCGACCGGATGGTGTCCCAGGCTGCATCTTACACAAGCTTCAAGGAGAACTGAACCCTCATATAAAGCCACTGTTCAATCTCAGCCTCACTACAGGATATGTACCCAAGGAATGGCGTACAGCAACCATGGTCCCACTCCACAAAGGTGGCGTATCATCATGGAACTCATAAATAAAGACATTAGGAACCTCCAAACACTGGATCCCACCCAATTCGGCTTTGTTAAGGGCAGAACTTGCCTCTTGAACCTGGTTGACTTCTTTGAAACAGTCACCAAGGCAATAGACGAAGGGAAGGTAGTCCACACAGCCTACCTGGACCTCGCAAAAGCCTTTGACACAATACCCCACTCGGGCATCATAAATAAGCTCACCAACGTAAATATCAACCCCTATGTCACAAGATGGGTTGCAAACTGGCTCAGGGATAGAACCCACATGGTCAGAATTGCAGGTACCATGTCAGACTCTAAACCAGTTACAAGTGGCGTCCCACAAGGCTCAGTCCTGTCCTAGGACCTCTCTTGTTCGGTATATATTTCTCGGAGGTACAGGCTAACACTGGAGGACTATGGCTGACCACGTTTGCAGATTACTACAAACTGGGTGTCATAATCGACTCGCCAACTGACACAAGCATCCTCCAAAAGGGTCTCACAGAGATGGATAACTGGTGCCAGAGCCATGGCCTAAAGCTAAATGCCAAAAAGTGCATAGTCATCCCCTTTGGGAAAAACAAAGTGCCCACAAACTACCACATAGGTGGAAATCCATTAAGTACGGAAGAAGCAATTAGGGATTGTAGATAGCAATCTCTCCTTTGACAATCACGTTGCCAAAGTGGTTAGAAAGACCTTCTATATAGCCCACCTTATCACAAAAGGGTTCACATCTAGATCAAGAGAGGTCATTGTGCTCCTCTACTCATCAAGCCCATAATTGAATACAATGCCCCATTCAGGATGTACCTTACCCGACACCTGCAGCAAATGGAAAGACCCCAAAAGTACCTCACCAAGAGGATCAAGGGACTCAAACAGATGCCCTATGCAGTTAGGCTAAAGAAACTCCAGCTCTACTCAGTTGCTTACCGCCTACTCTGAGGCGATCTGTGCCTGATGTATAAAGCCATGTCCAACCCAGAATTAATGGACATGCTCCACCTCAGGAAAACCAAATCCCTTAGAGCTACATGCTCCAGGGACTTGAACTTCAGCACATAAATAAATAGGACATGCTGGAGGGACAGATTCATATCCCAGAGGCTCCCCTCACTCTGGAACAAAATCCCAATCCATGTTAGGCAGAGCCCCTCAATGACCCTCTTCAAGAGAAATCTTGACGAGTGGATGGGGGATCGTAGGTTTACCCCGGGGATCTCTTCTATGTCCCTACTAGACAGAGGCATAGTAAACTAACCTTAAAAGGGCTATCTTCTGTGACCTACTATACAAATGCACAGTCAAATAATCTAAAAGCATGGCGAAAGCCAAACACACTCTGGCTAGGCTTATAAATGCCCTAGGGCAGATAGCCTAGTATCAACCTATAAACCTGGCTGTGGCTTTCTTGAAATTGGGCGTACTCTAAAAGATTTAAGTTGTAAGAGTATATCTTCATCATTGGTAAACTCTCTGGATGCATATGAGGTGGTCTGAAATAACAAGCAAGAAAGGAAAAGACAGCATACCAAAACTGGACTCTGCCTATAAGTAGATGAATAAAATTATATCTTAAATTGTAGGAACTGGTTCAGTAACAGGAGGGCCTGGATACATGTACAATGTTTTAACAGCACAGCAATTATTGAAATGTATGAGTATGAAAACCCTTTGAAAGCAGTTTAAATTATTTGGTTATTGAGCTGAGGCATTTCACAACTCGATACAACTTATAGAGAAGGACGCAGTCTTTGCATCCTGCTTGCTCATTCAGTAGGTCATCTGTCTCTGGGTTGCTGTTTTAGGAAAAGTGATATGAATTCTAAAGCAGTCACTATCATACCTATAAATTCTTTCTGACTGCAGCTGAAAAGTTTTGCTGAAGCAAAATTTTTCACCATAAGCAGCTACCTGAAGTCATGTGTGTATACTGTTTAGAAGTGCTGCTTACTGGGACCAATATGACCATTCAAGAATGTATTTCAAAAACATACACTGCAGTCAACACAGGCTTTAACATATTTAACACTAGGTTTATTTGCTATAGACACAGAATCTGTGGGCAGATAAGGTGCACTTGGCCCAAATAATCTGCCCTTTACACCATGAATAAGCTGCAGTCCCTCATTAGCCACCCTCCTGTCTCCTTTACCTTATGGAATTGTCTTATTTTTGCCTCATGCATTCTTGAATTCTGTCACTGTATTTGATTCCACCAAATCTTCAGGAAGACTGCTCCTTGCATACAGAACCCTCCTTGTGAAACAAAATTCCTTCCTCACATGACTTGCATACTTATCTCCTTGGCTCGGCAACCAAGGACAAAGATTAACGTAATCAGGGCCAGATTCCGCGAATTAATGTTTCTTCTTGAAAAGTGGCAGTATTCACTTGGAAGTAAGACAAAATAACTAAGTATGTGTTAAATGCAGTTTTCGTGCTGAACATAGTTTAACATTGCACACTATTTCCTGACTTTTAATTCTCAGTATTTTTTTTCTATTTTATTTATTTTCTTTTAATTCTCAATATTCTTGACACATTTTATGGATAGAGAGCATTTGGGAGAAGCCAAGAACCATTCTAAAAACTGGAGACATCTGGGAGGTATACTGCTGAGCTATAGCATACTGCAATCCTTAAAGCTGTTTACCCCGTTTTTTTAAATCTGCATTAGAAGG
Source organism: Protopterus annectens (assembly GCF_019279795.1). Taxonomy (NCBI): domain Eukaryota; kingdom Metazoa; phylum Chordata; order Ceratodontiformes; family Protopteridae; genus Protopterus; species Protopterus annectens. The sequence continues at coordinate 1,009,383,342 of NC_056743.1, read as the reverse complement.
TCTTTATTAAACACATGACACCACTGACAAAGTCTTTTTATGTGGAGCAGGGCTTGAGGGTCACCTCATCCTCAACACAGCCTTCTTACTTGTATATTCTCAACCATGGAGAACAGAAAAAACTCCTGCAGGGGTGAAAAAGCAGGTTGCACAAGTGTGATCTCACAGTGCAGGCAGTTAATGTAAAACATTCTGGGACTTACGCATTCATGGAGATGGGATCAGGGAGCTTGCATTCAACGAGTTAGCACATGCTGAATGGTAGATCTCTTATGTGTGCATGTATGTGTGCTTGTTGAGTGTGTTGACAGGGTAGATTTACAAATCTGTTCAGCACAGTCTCCAGCTCCATCTATGTAGCTACTTCAATGGGCTTACAAAGTCATGCACGCTTGGCGGTTGTGGAAGTCAGGTATCACATCATCAGTGGGACGTGTGGACTATCACAATGTGGTGATTCAGTGTCCTCTGTGTTGTCTTGTGGTGTTGAGGCTGTAGATGGTCCATGTCAGCTATGGGATTGTGCAGGTTTTACCTAAGGAGACATCTCATGCTTAGAAACAGATTAAGTGCTGCCCTGCACTCACAACATAGATGATGCCCATGACTAGGGGTGTCAGGTCATGTGCCTGCAGGTGACATTGATAACATCTTACCAATGATTTGTGCAGCCTGATGTGGGATGGCCTGTGCGTGACCACCCTGCATCTGGACCCTGCCACATCCATAGACTGCATAGCCTGAGGAAGCAGACTTGATGTCACTTGCAGTGTGTGTCATGAATGCACCTACAGAAGAACATTTGCCACCAGTGACCTTAACAGAACTAGTACCTCCCCTATGCCTATACTGTAAGCCACTGTACAGTTGGTGAATATCCTCCTGAAAACAACAGAGCACACACTGTCAATCTCCACAATGCTGGACATAGTAGCATAGTGCCTGGATCATTGAACTGCACATCCACTGTCTGATTCAAGCGCTGCAATCATATCAGGACAGTCCTGGAGTAATGGTGGCACTGAACCTCCTTGTTTTGGTACATAAGCCCCCCTCGGAGGTGGTACACATGTCAGATGCTGTGTGGGAATTTCAGGTATGGGATGTCTGTCATGCCCTGGTGAGGCCATATGCTCAGCCAGTACTTATGCAGGGATTTCTGTAATGCTGGATGTGTATCAACCCCCCCCCCCCATTTAATGTTACAGAGAATGCCATTGTGTTATCATTGTGTTATTGTGTTATTTCACACTCCTCAAAACTTAGGTGGAATCCTTCAAAGCCCCCGGGCCTGTGTAAAATACGGCCCAGACTGCAGAATCCTTTATAAACACATTCTATGAACACCTTCAGGAATGCATGGATCATGCAATCCCAAACAAAACCAAGACCCAATCCTCCAAAGGCAGACGTCCTGTCTGGTGGACCCCAGCCATAAACAAACTATACAATAGAAGGAGGAAGCTACTACATGATAGAGCAAAATCCCAAAAAGGGAAGGCATCTCTGATCAGTATTAGCAAAAAACTACGGGCACTCATAAAATCGTCTAAGGCCAGCTTCGAGAGAAAAATTGCACAGGACACTAAGGATAATCACAAGGCTTTCTTTAGTTATGTTAGTAACCTGGGTGGGAATTCCCAGATATGCTCAGAATTAGTCCAAAATGACAAAAAATACACCGAACTCACAGACATTGCCAACATGCAAGCTGACAGGTTCAGCGCAAACGTCTCCCCCCCCTCCCCACCAAAAGGGCAAATATCTATCCCAGCAGAGTGCTGCCCCCCTGACATCTCAGATGCTCAGGTAAGAGCCATCCTCTCCAAAGCAAAAAACACAGCATCAATGGGACCAGACGGTGTCCCGGGCTGCGTTCTACATGAACTCCAAGAAGAGCTAAACCCAAACATAAAACTACTGTTCAATCTCAACCTTACTACAGGATATGTACCCAAAGAGTGGCGTACAGCAACAGTGGTCCCTCTCCACAAAGGTGGTGCCTCAGCAGATCCTGGAAACTATCGCCCCATAAGCCTGACTAGCTTGGTCTGCAAAGCTATGGAAAGGATCATCAAGGACCTCATAAATAAAGATATTGGGGACCTACAGACACTTGGATCCTACCCAGTTCGGCTTTGTTAAGGGCAGATCCTGCCTCTTAAGCCTGGTTGATTTCTTTGAAACAGTCACCAAGGCCATTGACGAGGGGAAGGTGGTCCACACAGCCTACCTGGACCTCGCAAAAGCCTTCAATACAATACCCCACTCGGGCATTATAGATAAGCTCACCAGCTTAAATATAAACCCCTTTGTCACTAGATGGGTTGCAAACTGGCTCAAGGACAAAACCCACATGGTTAGAATTGCTGGAGCCATGTCAGACTCCAAACCAGTTACAAGTGGCATCCCACAAGGCTCAGTCCTGGGACCTGTCTTGTTTGGTATATATTTCTCGGAGGTACAGGCCAACATGGAAGGACTGTGGCTGACCAAGTTCGCAGATGACTGCAAACTGGGCACCATAATCAACTCTCCAGCTGACACAAGCATCCTCCAAAAGGGCCTCATAGAAACAGACAACTGGTGCCAGAGCCATGGCCTCAAGCTAAACGCCAAAAAGTGTATAGTCATCCCCTTTGGCAAAAACAAAGCGCCCACAAATTACCACATAGGTGGTAATCCATTAAGTACAGAAGAAGTAATTAGGGACCTGGGGACCCAAGTTGATAGCAATCTCTCATTTGACAACCACGTGGCCAAAGTGGTTAGAAAAACATTTTATATAGCCCACCTAATCATGAAGGGATTCACATCTAGATCAGGGGAGGTCATCGTGCCGCTTTACTCATCCCTCATCAGGCCCATAATTGAGTACAATGCCCCTTTTGGGATGTACCTTACCAGACACCTGCAGCAACTGGAAAGACCCCAAAAGTACCTCACCAAGAGGATCAAAGGGCTCAAACAGATGCCATATGCTGCCCAGTTAAAGAAACTCCAGCTCTACTCAGTGGCATACCGCCTGCTCAGAGGCGATCTGTGCCTGATGTATAAAGCCATGTCCAACCCGGAATTAATGAACATGCTGCACCTTAGAAAATCCAAATCCCATCGAGCCACGCGCTCAAGAGACTTGAACCTCAGCACTGAAATAAATAGGACATGCTGGAGGGACAGATTCATAACCCAGAGGCTCCCTTCACTCTGGAATAAAATCTCAGTCCAGGTTAGGCAGAGTCCCTCATTGACTCTCGTCAAGAGGAATCTTGATGAGTGGATGGGAGATCGTAGGTTTACCCCGGGTATCACTTCTGTGTCACTGTTAGACAGAGGCACAGTATACTAACCTCGAAAAAGGGCATAGCAAAATTAATTTAAAATGGGTGGCGAAAGCCAAACACACTCTGGCTAGGCTTATAAATTCCCTAGGGCAGATAGCCTAGTATGAACCTATGAACCTATGAACCTATCAGATCATGTCACTTGCATGCCGCCATCATCAGCTGCAGGTGCCTGCTGCAATCAGTCCTATGTTGCCATGTTGTACTGCACCCCCTATCATTGCAAACTGTGAAATAATGAAACACATGACACCATTGCTGATCCACATACAAATGCCTGTATGTCCCCATGTGACATGCATACTGGTACACATGGAAACTGTGCTATACAATAGATTAGAATATGTACCTTGTTGTACACGATGTTGCACTTTCAGACTTGACGTGCCTGGATTGACAGGGTCAGTCCCTCTCTTTAGTCATGCAGTAGTGTCTGCAATAGTGTAGTTTAATAGATACTACTCATAAGAAACTTTGGTTGGTGCCAGGCCTGCTGCCATATCCATGCCATTCCCAGGTATGAGGGATATTCTGTCAGTAACATTCAATCACATCTCTTTGCACAGACCTGTTATGGCCACCCCCAGCACATGTCTTGTTGGCAGAACTTTTGACCCTTGAGGTACATGCCATATGTGCGGTGAGTCAGCAGTAGCAGTTCATTCTTCTGTTCAAGGAGTTGCTTTTCTCAAATTGCCATGACAGCACTGTACATCTAAGGGCAAAACATGTCAGTCAGTAGGTGTATATGCTACACTGTAGCATGCACATGCACATGATTATGAGCTTACCATGCACACAATTAGCAACTTCAAGCAGTTATATGTATGCACAGCCTCAACCCCCTCTTCTTTTTGATATTGTACCCATGCTTTATGTATGGTCTTGGACCTTCCCACCCCATTTAGTATGTGACCCCTGCAGTATCCTGTATTTGTGGGTTGCTCCTACCACACACAGCTAGGTGCTAATGTGCACTGCAGCTGTGAGGGGGGGTCACAGTTACAAATACAGCAATAAATGCTTCACTATCCCTAACATGCACCACATGGTTAGTAGTTTTGGGTCTGATGCTTTACCAGTCAGAATTTCTTCTTTAATTCTGTACTGCTACTCATCCACAGACCTTTTAATCAAATACCTGTATATTTTACTTCTTCCACAATATGAAGCAGTGTTGAACAAGATTGTGGCAGAGTTTTATATCATGTTAACAGGAGCAGGTTATGTGGTGGTTATGTAAATTAAGCCAGATACCACCAATATCTGTTAATCTCTGCATGTTCACAATCTAATACCTATACATATTAGCATGAACCATGCACCTAATGTTTAGCATGAGACATGCGAGCTCTTTACTCATGCATACAGCATGTGTATGTGCATTGCACCATGGGGTAGTGCTACGTTGCATGTCACATGCTCGACAGATGTGTCCATTCATATGAGTGTTACCATATTGCTCATCAAATTGAGCTAATTAGGGTTCTATATTATGTTGTCAAAAGGCATTTTCATTGAATGCCTTTTCATCAACATGTAAACATTGAACTACCAAAACTCCGAACGGCCACTTCAGATAATTTTTTCCTAGGGGATAAAATCTCTTTGCTATCATTGGGAATTTGCCCTTTCCTCTACTGTAGTGCATTCATGGAGTTGGTATATTTAGTTGGGGGGGGGGCAAAGCCCCCGACTTCATACGGTCTGACAGTTTGTTATATTTTTGGTTTGCCAAGTGATTTTTTGCCCTGGGAAAAAATTCACTGAAGAGGCTGTTCGGAGTTTTGGTAGTTCAATGTTTACATGTCGATGAAAAGGCATTCGATGAAAACACCTTTTGACAATGTAACACAGACCCTCTAAAAAATAGTGGCTCCACTAAAATTTAACTTTTTAGACAAGTTACCCACTTTCATATCTAACTGCTTAGTGCACACTGCAGTGTTTAGGATAAACCATTTTTTTAATCTTACCTTTAACCATCTATTGCAAGACCACCAGTTATTGGAGAGCCCACATTCTGCCTCTCAGTAGTCATCTTGGGATTAGTGCTTCTGTTTTCTCCTGGTGATAGAAGACTGCTGATAAGCAGAAAGCCTAATAACTGCTTTATAGGTGACAGCTTGGAATCTGTGCTTATATTCTGATCCTTGTGAGAGTAGGAGCACTGTGCATTGATTCCTTTCTGGTTGGAGAGTGAGTCTCTGTGCTTAATATACCTAATTGTTCTGATTGCTATTCCAGGCATCTACCAGAAAAAGGCTACAAGCTTACAGACCCTTGCATCATCTGAGACAAGAGTGTGGATCACCAAACAGGCTGTGTAGCCTGCTTCTCTTCTTGGGATTGGTGCTAGCATTTTGCTTCTGGTGAGAGAAGAAGCAAAGGAGTATTGTATCCCAACAGAGTGAAGCTGTGATGAGACCAGCATTAGTGGTAGCCAGTCGGTAGCCATTCATGCGACTCCCCTCTTTTCATCATTCTTGACAAGCTAATTCTTTGTTTTCAGTAAGTACTGCTTGATTTCTAACTTCAGAATATCTGTCTAAATACTTCATCCGTGAATTTTCAGGGTCTGCGTATTGGTTTCCCCTCAAGTGTTTGGCAGTGCTCTGTACAGACTCAGACACCTTGAGTGACATATTTCCTATAAAAGCACAATTTAAATTTCTCCAGTATCAAGTTGCACACAGGATAACTAGTTTGCAGTGACAAGCACTGTCCACATAGTTGGAAACCAGATACTCCTGACAGTGACTGATATTCTCAGTTCAACAGTCTAATCAATAAAAAAGGGTCTGTTACCATGGATATGAACTTTCCTACTGTCTCCATTACCGGCTTGGTGGATATGGGCATCTTGAGGAAATGTAGAAATTGCCTCATGTTTACTGACAACGTGTTAATTCTCAAACAAACTGATATGGTATGAGAGAGATGTATTTACACAACATCACTGGAGGCAAAGCTCTCACATAAAAAGATTGTCAGTAGTACACATGCTGCACCCATCATGCACAATTCAAAGCAGACATATAGACCCACATATACTGAGGTACTTACATGTAACCTTCCTAAACCACAAAGACCTCCTAGACAAAGTACACATAAGAAATACCCTCAGCAGCCCCAAACTCACTCTTTCAAAACAACACCCACATCAGAACATAGAGCTACATCTCATGGAACCTCTACCTCTAAGCCCATAAGCAAGTCGACACACAATCAAACATTCTATTCATTTGAGATGCCATTGTGAGACACACCGATGTCCCTCTCACCAGGCTAAGGAGAAGGTTACGGTTATTTGCTTATCAGGGGCTAGGATCTGCCACATTACGCATGCACTCAGGTCATTGGATCACAATTATCAATATGACTCAGTCATAGTCCATGTGGGAGTAAATGACCTGAGACCTACCTCCCTAGACTATATGAAGAGAGACATCATAGAGCTTTCGGAATGTGTGTCTCAGACTGGCATGAGCATAGCACTGAGCAGCATTTTACTTTCTCCAAGGATGATGCCACAATACAAACAAAAGATGATTGACTTTAATAATTGGCTTAGTTTCTGTTGTCATTCTAATGGGGTGCAATATTTGTCAGCATGGAAGGAGATGGTCAACAGACCACGCTGCTTTGCCAGGGATGGTCTTCACCTTTCCCCTCTGGGCTTTCGAATATTAGCTAAAACATTGTCTTCCCCCATAGTGCCTTTTTTAGCCAGTGCCAAACTGAAAGTACTTCTGACATAGCAAATCAAAGCTCAGTGTTAGGAGCCTAAGCAAAAAACTCCATTCCCTGGAAGCTCTCTTTATTCTAGAGAATGCTGATGTCTGTGCGGTCTCAGAGACGTGGTTTAAAGCCATGGACAGCACACTAACAGTGCAGGGTTATAATGCCTTCCACACATTTAGACCAGCTACTTCACAGGCAGTGACTAAAGGTGAAGGTGTCTCTGTTAACATCAAAAATAAATATACTTCAAGGTTGGACAAACAGGACAATGCACTTGAGCAGCTCCATGTTCAAATCACCATAGGTAAAATCCTTGCAAGCTATAGGTCCCCCTCTATGACCCAGGAAACCCATACCATGTATTTAAACTTACTAGAAACACTAACCATCCAACCTGATACCATATTCATGGGTGACTTTAATTACCCCACTATTAAATGGGAATCCTATACGACATCAAACATACATGCACAGAGATTCCTAGATTTTGTAAATACAAACTCCCTGGTCCAGATAGTCAATACACCGACCAGGGGTGCAACCATACTGGATCTGGTCCTCACTAATGTGGGTGAGTGCTACACACCACCTACTCTAATGCCCTCCCTGGTAAGATCAGACCACAACATGGTCTCCTTTGAAGTAAAAATAAAACCTGGACTCACAGCTAAACCGAGAATATTCAGGAACTAGTCTAAGGTTAACCTCCTGCTATTAAGTGAGAACCTGACAAAATGTCAAGCCCTTATAAACCCTGAGAACACTTCTACCTATGCAGAACTGTTCACAGAAACCCTGTACAGGCATTTTAATAGCTGCATAGAGGCAGCTGTACCCACCAGGAAGAAGTACAGAACTAACTCAAAAAACAAGCCACCCTGGTGGAATCACGAAATCCAGTCAGATGTATAACAGGAGGAAGAAAATCATGGCAAAAATTAGAAGGTGCAGCACTCAGCTGGATAAAAGCACTCTCATTAAAGTAAACAAACAACTTAGAGTAAAAATCAAGTCTACCAAAGCCAAATCTGAGGTAAGTTTGGCCTCCCAGGCCAAGGACAACCACAAAGCATTCTTTAGCTATGTCCGCAACCTCAAAGGCAATACACAATTGTGTGCAGAGTTCATTGTAAATGGAGCCACATACTGAGCCAGAAGATAAAGCAAACCTTCTGGCTGATAAATTCAGCTCCAGCTTTACTCCTCTCTGCCCCTCAACGTTCCCTCAGGAAATATCATCAAATATAACTTCTCCCTAATATCACTAGGGAACAGGTCCTTAATGCTCTCTCTAAGACCAAGAACACTGCATCAATGGAATGGAATGTTTTCTCTGAAAACAAGGGTAAGATGTAGGCCACTGTTAAATGTTTAATGTTTTAAATATTTTAACTTGATACACATTTGTCACCTAGCGTTGTCACCTCACAGTCAGACGCTTTCCAGTTCGATTCTCAGCTAGAGCATCTTCTGCGCGGAGACATGTTTGAATGGGCGTACCTTCATTGAAGGTTGTGCATCAGGGCTGGTAACTCTGCATGTAAAAATCAACTACCAATCATTAGCGGACTGGAGTTCCGCTGTGGTGACCCCTAACCGGGAAAAGCCGAAAGACACAACAACACATTTGTCACCTGCAACTGATTATTCAAATAATTAAATTGGTGAGTTGTGTTTAGACAGAAGGAAGTACTGAATGTGAAAGATTTGCTATCTAAAGCGTGCGCGCAAGCGCGCACACACACATGCGTGCACACACACACACACACACACACACACACACACACACACACACACACACACACACATGCACACACACAAACAGGCTCACAAGCACACACACACACACACACACACACACACACACACACACACACACACACACACACACACACACACACACACACACACAAGCACACACACGCACACACACACACACACACACACACACACAGAGACACACACACACACACACACACACACACACACACACACACACACACACACACACACACACACACACACACACACACACACACACACTTTTGGCAGCAGTTCAGTCTATTTAACACTGACCATTGGTTTTGTCATTGGTAGAATTTGTAATGTCCAAGTGTTATTACTTTTTATGGGATGCATTTAGGGGCACCACTCTCAAACATTTAGAGCAAGAAATCTGGACAAAGCCAGAAATAATGGGAGGACAAAGGCCCATAATCAGGGACAGATTTTAATGATTGCTCTTATAAACTTAGAAGGTGGTTAGAAATACAAATGTTATGTTAGCATGCAGTTTCTGAAGAATATGAAGTCTGAAGCTCAAGTGCATGTTATTATTCAGTGACTTCAATCCTCAATGGTTTGCCAGAAAACCAACCATTTTATGAGGCATAGACCAAGAATATGAAACCAAAATATGAAACAAACATATGGACATGTTGGGAAAATCTGAACAGTTCAGAGGTATGCTTTGGCTTAAGGTTAGTGGGTCTGTGTCTTAATACTGCAACTTTCACATATACTGAAAGTTTTGTCACTAGCAGTAGGAGCATCTGTGCAGTTGTTTGTGAGCCGAATTAGAGTGAGGGCTAGCTAAGGGAAGAGATCTAGTGTTATGCATGTATGTACCATATGAGTAGTTCATAGGATCATAGGTTCATACTAGGCTATCTGCCCTGGGGCAATTATAAGCCTAGCCCGATTCTGTATGGCTTACGCCACCCCTTGATTTGAGTATACTGTGCCCTTTTTAAGGTTTAGTTTACTGTGCCTCTGTCTAATAGTGACACGGGAGTAATCCCTGGGACAAACCTACAAACCCCCATCCACTTATCGAGATTCCTCTTGAAGAGATTCAGTGAGGTACTCTGCCTCACATGAACTGGAATTCTATTCCAGAGTGAAGGGAGCCTCTGGGTTATGAACCTGTCCCTCCAGCAAGTTCTATTTATTTCTGTGCTGAGGTTCAAGTCTCTCGAGTGTGTGGCTCTAAGGGATTTAGATTTACTGAGGTGGAGCATGTCCATTAATTCTGGATTTGACATAGCTTTGTATGTCAGGCATAGATCGCCTTGAAGTAGGTGGTATGCAACTGAGTAGAGCTGGAGTTTTTTTAACCGAGCAGCATATGGCATCTGTTTGAGACCCTTGATCCTCTTGGTGAGATACTTTTGGGGTCTTTCTAATTGCTGCAGGTGTCGGGTAAGGTACATCCCAAAAGGGGCATTGTATTCTATGATGGGCCTGATGAGGGATGAATAAAGGGGCACGATTACCTCTCTTGATCTAGATTTGAAACCCTTCATGATGAAGTGGGCTATGTAGAAGGTCTTTCTAACCACTTTGGCAATGTGGTTTTCAAAGGAGAGATTGCTATCAACATGGGTCCCCAGGTCCCTAATAACTTTCTCTGTACTTAATGGGTTTCTGCCTATGTGGTAATTTGTGGGCACATTGTTTTTGCCAAAGGGTATGACTATACATTTTTTGGCATTTAGCTTTAAACCATGGTGCTGGCACCAGTTATCTGTCTCTGTGAGACCTTTTTGAAGGATGTTTGTGTCAGCTGGAGAGTTGATTATGGCGCCCAGTTTGCAGTCGTCTGTGAAATTGGTGAGCCATAGTCCTCCCATGTTTGCCTGTACCTTGGAAAAGTATATACTGAACAAGAGTGGTCCCAGGACAGAACCCTGTGGGATGCCACTTGTGACCAGTTTCGAGTCTGACATGGCTCCAGCAACTCTCACTCTGTGGGTTCTGTCTTTGAGCCAGTTTGCGACCCATCTTGTGACATAGGGGTTTATATTTAAGCTGGATAGCTTATCTATGATGCCCGTTTGGGGTATTGTGTCAAATGCCTTTGCAAGGTCCAGATAGGCTGTGTGGACTACCTTCCCTTCATCTATGGCTTTGGTGACTGTTTCAAAGAAGTCAACCAGGTTCAAAAGGCAGGATCTGCCCTTGACAAAGCCGAACTGGGTAGGATCTAGTGTCTGTAGGTCCCCAATGTCTTTGTTTATGAGCTCCATGATGATCCTCTCCATAGCCTTGCAGACTAAGCTAGTCAGGCTTATGGGGCGATAGTTTCCAGGGTCCGTAGAGGCTCCACCTTTGTGGAGTGGGACCACTGTTGCTGTACTCCATTCTGTGGGCACATATCCTGTAGTGAGGCTGAGATTTTATAGCTGTTTTATTTGAGGGATTAGTTCCTCTTGGAGTTCATGTAGGATGCAACCTGGGACGCCATCTGGTCCCATGGAAGCAGTGTTTTTTGCTTTGGAGAGGGCAGCCTTCACCTGAGCATCTGAGATATTTGGGAGCCAGCCCTCTGCCGGGATAGATACTTGCTCTTTTGGGGTGGAGAAGTTTGCACTGAACCTGTCTGCCAGGATATTGGTGATGTCTGTGGGTTCAGTGTATTTTTTGTCGTTTAGAATCAACTCAGAACAAGTCTGGGAGTTGCATCCCAGGTTTCTAACATAACTGAAAAAAGCCTTATGATTGTCTTTGGTGTCCTGTGCATTTTTTCTCTCGAAGCTGGCCTTGGAGGATTTTATGAGGGATCGTAATTTTTTGCTAGTACTGATCAGAGATGCCTTCCCTATTAGGGATTTTGCTCTATCATGTAGTAGCTTCCTCCTTCTGTTGTACAGTTTATTTATGGCAGGGGTCCGCCAGACTGGACGCCTTGCATTTGGATGATTGGGTCTTGGTTTTGTTTGGGATAGCATGATCCATGCATTCCTGGAGATGTCCGTAGAATGCATTTATATAGGATTCTGCAGTTTGGGCCGTAGTTTCCACTGGCCCTGGGGCCTTGAAGGATTCCACTTCAGTTTTGAGAAGTGAGAAGCTCACTTTTGAGAAGTTTTTCACTGTGGTTTTCTAGGCTGGGGGTGGGGTCGGGATGTGGACATCCAGTGAAATTAATTTATGGTCTGATCTTACCAATGAGGGATATACTTCTGGTGTGGAGCACAGAGTCCCCATGTTGGTAATGATCAGGTCTAGTATGTTGTCCCCTCTTGTGGGAGTGGTGACTAGGTGTTCCATAGCATTTGAGTTTATAATTTCCAGGAATCTTTGGGCTAAGGTGCTGGGGCTTGAGTAGTGCTCCCAGTCAATGTTTGGGTAGTTGAAGTCGCCCAATATAATGGTGTTCGGAGAGATCTTCATGTTCTCCAATGTTTTCAGGAAAGCCGAGTGGGATTCCTGACTTTGAGAGGGTGGTCTGTAGGATGCTATAAACTGAAAAGCAGTCTTGCCCACTGTTAGTTGCACATGGGTGGTCTCCAATACTTTGTGCAATGCCACTAACCTGGAGGTGTGGATATCCTTGATAAATATGGAAACTCCCCCTCCTTTTGTGGTTCGGTCCGGGTTTTGGGGCCAAAAAGCATGATATGAGGTATAGCCTGGTAGTGCTGGGGTGCTCTCTGGAGCCCTGAACCAGGTTTCTGTCACTGCACAGATATCGATGTTCTCCATACTGAGGAGAGCTTCGAGTGCATGCATCTTGAGGTTAAGACCTCTGGCATTTAGCAGCATTACCCTTAGTTTCTTGTTCCTTGTGCTGTCTATGGGGGTGAGTTTGACTTTTGAGCCTTGCCTAAAAAGGCACTATGGGGGTGGCAAGAGCCTTTGCCAATATCCGAAAGCCCAGTGGTGACAGGCGCAAGCCAACCCTAGTGAAGCAACGTGGCTTGTCGAGCATGTCATCCCAGGCTGACAGACACTGGATCCCCTCTGAATGACACCAACATTTTAGCCAATTGTTAAAATCGATCATTTTGTCTTTGTACTGTGGCATCATTCTAGATGAGGGTAAGATGCTGCTCAAGGTCAGGGTCATACCAGCCTGGGCTACATTATCAGAGAGCTCCTCTATGTCTCTTTTCATGTAGTCCAGGGAGGTACATCTCAGGTCATTCACACCAGCATGTAGAATGACTGAGTCATATTTGTATTTACTTTGGAGTGACCTGAGTGCTTGCGTTATGTGTCAGATCCTAGCACCCGACAGGCAGCTCACCGTGACCTTCTCTTTATTCAGCCTGGTGAGCGGGACGTTAGTGTGTCTGACAATAGAGTCACCTATAACAAGAGTATCAGGTGTGTTATTCAGCCTTAAGGGCTGTGGCTGCTTGGCACACTGACTTTGTGGGTTATGTGTTGTGTGTGTTTTGTTTTGAGGTAGCGTTTGCTTGGATGTCTGCTTTGGAGGTCTCTGTTGCTTAGGTAGATTTTTATTTAGAGCCTCCGAGTATGTTTTTGTGTATTTATGTGTTTGGTTCGCTGATGTGGTGGGGCTATGTGATACTGGAATTGTGTTGTGTGAGGTTACCTTCTCCTCCTGACTGGTTACACCAGTTTTGAGATGAGAGAGCTCAGCCTCCAGTTTGGCTAAATAGTTGCATCTCTCACATATATTTGAACCTGTTTGGAGGAGGAGAGGGTTGTCCGTGTACATGAGACAGTTGTAAAATTGCCTCAAAATTCCCAGATTCACCAGCTGGACTGGAGAGGAAACCATTGACTGACCTTTGGACATGCTAGAGTAATAGGGAAACTGAATTTAAGACAGACCAATAGAGGACAGGGTAATCGTAGAGAGTATAAGAGTAAGTAGTGCTTCTGGTTTAATAGTGCTAACTTGTAGGATTACTTAATTGGACCAGTGAAGGGCCTTAGAATGAGAATATGGTGTTTAAATTGAGAGATAGAGCAGTTCTAAGGGAAAAAGTGAAGAGCAGACTTTGTGGAGCCAGAATAGTTTAAACCCAATTAGGCGGCGCTGCCTGCTGTTGCGCTATGCACAGAAACGCGCAAAACCACGCAAAAGAGGGTTTTAAGAGAGAAAGATGAAGGAGTTTTGGAATTGACCCAAAATGGCCAATAAAACTACAGTTTCAAGTCAGTAACCAATCCCACAGGGGCAGGCAGGCTGCTCAATGTTTTTCACTGCCATTGATCAACAGAGAGACTTCCCTTTAGCCCAAGCAAAAAATGGCCTCACAGAAACTTACAAACAGTTCAAGAACAGCAAGCCTGTAACTGAACTTTTTTAAATCTCAGAAAAGTGGGAAAAAGCAAGATTTTTTTTTGTTTTTTTGTTTTTTCAGAGATAGCAGAGGTTCACAAGTATCAACAAGTTATAACAGTGCAGTAAATGACCCCACACAAGAGTGCTAGGCCAAAGACAGATAAAATGCAAGTTTTGAGAAAAAAAACGATTTTAAAAATAAGTGCAAACAGGAAATTCAGTAAACAGCTCTAGGTTGTGCTCTAAATACAGTTACTAGTGCAGAAATCAAATTTAACAAGCCAGAAAATGCTCAAAATAGGCAGCTATGCAGAAAAACTTAGCAAATAAACAGAGGAAAAATACTTAAAATCTTAAAAGTGGCTCCTTTCTTCTCTCAGCGTTTTCTCCTCTTGGTGGGTGCTTCACCAACAGCCAATAAGCCTGAAAAGATGCCAAAACCACGAGGCAACCAGGTTTTAAGAGAGGAAGATGAAGGAGTTTTGGAATTGACCCAAAACGGCCAATAAAACTACAGTTTCAAGTCAGTAACCACTCCCACAGGGTCAGGCAGGCTGCTCAATGTGTGTCCAAGCATCTTGTGTAGTGTTACTGTGAGGAAAAGTTGTTCTTGTAAGGCAATGTGTAGGTTTGCCATTATGGGCAGAGTTAAGATTAGAACACATGATTAAGACAGAGTGGGGGGTTCATGTTATCATCATATAAAACCATATCTGTGCTGCACTGAGAAACTATGAGTGTCTTTAAGTATAGAGTAAATAGAAGTGGTTCCACTGGTGGATTTTATTAATTGTAGTGTAAATGTTTGTATGTGTCAGTGTTTATTCAGGATCAAAACCCAACTAGTGTCATGTAAAGAGCTGTACATCTTGGGACTGGTTCTTTCCAATGGTCATGCTGATGTACCTATTTGTAGATAGTCAAATATCCAGTTTATACTTTGAGGGATGAGGCCTTAGAGAAAGAGCTCTTTAGTTGAAGAGTACAGGTCACTAAATTGAAAGCTGTGGAAAGATCAGTGAAGACTACACTTGTGAACTGTCTGCCTTTCAGTGATTCCAATCCCATGCTATTGACCAGATAACAGGAAAGGTGCATCTTTACCTGTTCAGAAGCAGCCTTTTCCATGATTTTAGCCAGTGAGGATAATAGAGCAGTGGATCTTTAAGAGTCTAGCTTGGTGGTCAAGCTAGAGATTGGAATGGGCATTATATCTGCAACTTTCTAAAGGTCAGGAAAGCTACTCATGGAGTGAAAGTATTAATGTCATATACAAGTGGAATTTCAATGAAGGCATTGCATACTCTGAGAAATTTGGGTGGCTATCTGACCCAGCATCCCTGTAATAGGGGATGCTTGTAAATCAACAACTAGCGAACTGAAAATCAGTTGAGAAGACAAATACATTTGCAGATGAATGACATATTGCCTGATGGTGAGGAGGATGACTGGTATTGAACTGGGAGATGACATTTGTAAATATTTTTGCAGTATATTCCTTTTTTGTGATACAGGAACCCTATTATCAGTTACAGAGAATGATAATGTTTGTGTTCCTATTTGCATGGTTCCTCTCCAAACTCTTCCAAGTTTTTTAGATGATATTTTTATTTTATGGCATGGAGATGAAGGAAAAATCAATGAATTTCTGAATTATATAAATCAAACAACTATTTTTTAAGGTTCTCTGCTGAAAAGAATATTGATCAAATTTCTTACTTAGATGTACTTATAAAAAAAGACAGTGAGACTAATGCCTTTATATCAGACATTTTTCGTAAAAAAACTTATAGTAACAGCTTGTTACATTATGATAGCAGCCATCCATATACACAAAAGTGGGCTGTTTTAAAGGGGCAGTTCGTGAGAGCTGCCCGGATGGTTAGTAGATGGGACAGCTTTCTAAAGGAATGTGAGTTATTGAAAACCATGTTTGTGCATAGGGGATATCCATTGGCCTTTATAAATTATATTATGGAGGAAGTAATTTATAAAAGAGAGAATGGACATTTTAGACCTCTTTTCACAGGCACTACTATTGTGCCATCCATTGGTGAAACAATTACAACAGGAGTAAATGACACATTTAATATAGATATATCTAATCAAGCTTTGAATAACTCACATAAATATAGGGCTAACTGTTATGATAATAATAAAAAGAATTTTGCATGCAGTTTTATTACCACTTTTAATTCTAATAGCTACATCATTAGAAACACTTTGGTTACAAATTGGCCCTTGTTATTGAATGATCCACCAGTGAGGAATAAAATTAGTGATTTTCCACCTATTGTTTATAAGAAGGGCCATAATCTTAAAAAAATGTTTTGAAACTAGCTCTACAACTAAAACTAAGGGCTATATGTTTAAATGTGGTAGATGCAAGTTTTGTAAATCTATCCTAGAAACAAATTCTATTTCTATCAATAATTATAATATTAATATATTAGGTAAATTTAATTGTGATACCACAAAAGTAGTGTACTGTGCTTTATGCACCCATTGTACCTGTTTCTATGTAGGGAAAACAGAGCGCAAATTAAAAGAACGAATAGGTGAACATATTAGAGCCATTAGAGAAAGTATTGACACTAATGCACTTGCCAAACATATTTCCCAAAATAGTAGACACTCATTTAGATTCTTGGTTTTAGATAACTTAAAAAGTAGTAGTAGGGGAGGTGCATGTCAATTAATTCTTGAAAAAATGGAATTAAAATGGCAAATTCGCCTGGGTGCGCATTCTTGACCAGGTTTAAATAGTATGCTATCTTTGGGTAGTGTCTTGAAATTAAAGGCTCTGGAACGTTAATGCTTGAGTTTTTCTATTAGGTTTAAATGCGTATTTTCATAAATGTATTTTTAAAATGTATTCTTTAATGTATTCAGCATGAATTTGATACGCATATGTATTTTTATGGATATACAGGTTTATTTGCTATTATAGTACAATTAAATATGTTTTTTAGGTCATAGTATTTGTACATATTTATACATTCACATATTTATATTCATATGTTTATATATATTACTTGACAGTGTCTTGGGTTAAATTTGTAGCTTGTCAGTGGTTGATATAGTGTATGAGAAATAGAGGGTATGTTATTAATTCATTTATTAATTCATTAGGGAGATGGGCGAATGAAAATGTATATTCAATTTCATTACAGCTTTTAAATGGAAAGGAAATTATGTATTTTATCAGAGGAAGTTTGTCATTCAGCACAAACGAAAGCGCTTACTTTACCTTTTTACGAGCGTATATTGTAAATTTACACACTGTTTTAAGCTGTTTTTAACTTATTAAAACATTTCTTGCCAGTCCGGATTTGTTTTTTGGCTTTTGGTTTTGATATTCTAAGATTTCTCAGAAGGGAGTCTTGTGTATGTGATTCATGACTGCATGGTCCAGCCTTCCATGATGGACATCAACCTAGTTATACACAGTTTGTCAATATGTTCCAGAATACTGTCACTCCCTGAAAGCTCCATTATCATGCACTCTCTGCATATCACTAAATTTTAGCATATCTTTTGCTGAATCAGTCTAGACACTTGCATTCTAACTGTAAATAATGCATAGCTTGTTTGTTGTCTTCATTATGTTCTGTAGGTTATATGTGCCTGTCATTTTCTATAGAATTGATATTAGGCTGCAAATAGGTTGGTTCAGCTAGTAACTCCATCCTGAACAGGCTGCACCTCCTGATCTGTGTCCTTCTGTGAATGTATTTCACAGTTCTGTTCCCCAGGCCTGCAGTTGTTTGTGAAACACGTCATTCCTGGACATCCATATGCATACCTCCTACATTGACAAAGCACCCCTTGCAGTATTCTGTGCTTGCCATGGCTAGCATGCAGGTCCCTGCACACTGTGGATAAATCTCATGTATATGGCATTTATGTTCATACTCTGAATTACACAGTGTTGTGATCTGCATACATGTAAATCAATGCTGTCTGCATGTCATGTGAAAGCTCCTTCCACATAGAAGACAGTGAATACTGTTGTTGTTTTTGTACAAGGTCACTTGGGTAACATTTTGAATGAGATAATATGGTGTTACCCCCTACACATGCACATCACTGTCTAGAGTTCCTTCACCATGTTTTTTTTTTTGGAAGCATGGCCTGTGTCTACTACCAGTGTTGTAGTTTCCTTACTGCTTGTGTATTTTTATTATCCTAACTGCCTCTCAGAATATATAACAACCAATATCTTAGCTGGGATTCATTGACAAGTAATTTACAGCTTTACAACACTAAATATCAGGGATCCTGTAGCACAATGCAGTCTATAGCTGGTTAGGACTTGCATAGTAAATTAGTGGAGATGCATTATGGAGAGACATAGTATCAGGTAGGCTCAGTGGAGGAGTCATGCTATCAAAGGACATGTGATGAGAGTGATCAGTTTCACAGGAACCATGTTTGAGCATGCTTGAGGGTCCGTTCACTCATGTGCACAATGAAGCACATACTTGTTGTCATATACACAGTGTCATATAGGTCAAGCAGGATCAGCACATCATAATGCCAACCTGGTTCTTTGTACAGATGAGGAGGAATGGGAGAACTATGAACATAAGTCCATGTAGCCAGAACACAAGTCACAAAATAAAAAAAAAAACAAGTTTAATGTATCATACAAGCTAAAATGCTTTTGCTCAAAGCTTCATCGGGTATAAAAACAGATTAACTAAAACTCAGTTATATAAATAGCATTAAGCAGTCACGTGTTGAAAATGTATTTTCCCATTGGTTGGAATACATTAATTAAAAATAAATCAATAAATTAAATCAAATAGCATTAAAGACATAGATTACGTTCCCTTAGAATAGATTTCAATGAATTGTGTTTGTTTAAGCCTGGAAAATGATCTACATGAAATAAATTTATGAAGTTATGTTCATCAGTTTCCGTCTTTAGATTAATGTCACCTCTGTTGTAAGGAATAATACATTCTAACACCATAAACTTAAAAAAAATGTGTTGAATCGTTATTCAAAATATGTTAGTACAGTGCATTCATTTGCAATTTTCTTCTAATGTCCGATAGGTGATTTCCAATATGTTATTTTAGTTTTTGGTCTGTTTTGCCTATATAAAAAGAGATACAGGGTTGACATTGTGCCAAATATACTAAATGTTGTGAACCACAATCAAAATAATTCTTAACTGTGAACGTTCATTCAAAAGTTGGATGCATAAAACATTTCCATATGAGAATATATTTACAAAAAGTGCACTTATAACATGGGAATGTTCCCAGTTTGGAGCTATTTCTAGTATTTGTATGCGAGTTCATTTCATTATAACATACGGACCAATGGAAATAATACATTTTGAATATGTGACTGATTAAGGGTATTTATATAGTATGTTTTTTTTCTTATTTGGTGACTTCAGTGTACTAGCTATATGGATTTTACGATTTTTTTGGATACAATCATCTTTATTCACTCAGCAGTTCCGTTTTTGTTAGCTACGAATATAAGAAAAGGCAGGAAAACACACAAGAGTAAAGATAACGAACCATAAGGATGCTCCATGTCACAGAAAGCAAATAAAATGCTTTCCTTACATGTACTGTAGATAATTGGATGGGTAACAGTACATTCATCCTGGATCGGGCCCTTCAGTCCCTTATGAACAGCAGAAGTAAGTAAACTGTAGTATCTGGGCTGCTAAGGATCTATGCGACTGATTGCCTAGTATGAGCCCATGAATAGCTGATGGGGGGTGAAGAAGGGCATATTTTGGTATGGGAAAGGATCACGTTTTTCATATAAGAAGAGAAAGGACCTTGGGGAAGGTAGTGGGGAGTGGCTGTGGTAGGGTTCAATGGAGAAGTGAAAGTTATAGGATCTGACAAAAATAACATGCAGGTACAGAGAAGCAGGGTTGGTGTTGAAACAAGAGGTGGGGAAAAGAGTGCATGAACACACACTGGACAATAAACAAAGTATGGGGAGTGACACACAAGACATAGATGGGGTATAGGGCAGGGTGCATGGCTGATGCCACACTGTACGGGAGACCAAACCACCCAGACATTAATCACTTCCATGTCTGCCATCATGTGCCTTTGGTTGCCTGATTTCATAGATATTCCAAGGCTATTTTGTCTTGTGACCTTTTACACCTTGCCAATACCCTCCCCCATGCTGCACTTCCTTACTGCAGGAGAATCATACCAGTGAATCCAAGAGTAAATGTTTTGAGTACCAATCCAGTCATCTAGGTTATGTTTAAAGGAAAATAGTGAGTGATCAGTGCTTAACATGCAAAAGACGTTTATTCCAGAGGTTTGGAAGGCACTACGTTACAAAGCTGTCCCTCCACCATGTTTTATTTATCTATTACTGAAAGAGTTAGGTCCCCGAATCTAGCATTGGCTTAGCCACCGGACTAAACACAGGAGGTCCAAGACATATGCGTCTCTTATGGCATGGTAAGCTAAACAGAGATCTCCCCTCAAAAACGTATTCAGTAAAAAGTGCAAGAAAAACCCATCCAACCTAGTTTTCACTACCTCACACCTCCCGTAGTGGAGGCCCATGGGATATATACAAATGACCCCTTAAGAACATCATCAGCTACATGGCTTCTGAATGCCTGTGACTTTTTAAACCCCCACAGAGGTTGGCTTTATTGGCCTGAATGTAGCCGCAAAGACTTAAAAAGTAAAAAGTCACTGGCATTAAGAAGCCATGTAGCTGAAACACTTGAGACCCTTAAGGGGTTATGTGTCAATATCCCATGGGCCTACATTACAGTAGGGCTACGGAATAACTGGTCCAGAGAGTTTGTGTAGAGGAAATCTGGAAATCTCTGGGAATACATGTATGAGGATGTATAAGTCTCCCAGTTTATAGAGGGGTAGTTGAAGTCTTCTAGGATAATGGTGTTTGGCTTAATACACAGGGATGCCATACTAGTTAGGTAGGAGGTATGGGCAGGGAGGGACATAGAGAAGGCCCTATAGTTAGCTGTGATATGATAAGAGGTTATTAATTGCAAGTTGGACATGGAGGAATTCCATGTCATTATCTTGTCCAAAGTGTCTGGAGATGATGATTCTTTAAGAATATGGAGACAATACCACCTTTAATGCCTTCATGTAATGTGGTAGGCCTGAACATGTGATAGGCATTGAAACCTTGCGCTGATGGAGTGCTTTCAATGGTCTTGAGCCAGGTATCTGTGATGATGCATATATCAAGGTTTTCTAGGATAAGGAGTGCATGTAAGATTGTGGAGTTTTTTGTTAAGGCTGCTAGCATTGAGCAGCAATACCTTAATGTTGTTTGGATTCTGCTTACGTATGTTGGAAGCTTTAGAAAACTGACATTGCCTAAAAAGGTACTATGGAAGTGGACAAGGATTTGGCTTGTATAGGAAATCCTTGGGGTAGAAGTGCAGGACATCCTTGGGAAACCAATTGGGATTGTCTGCCATCTCTTCCCCGACTGGTATATATTGTACCCCTTTTGAATGACACCAGAAACTAAGCCAACCGTTGAGATCACTAATCTATTGTTTGCAGCATCATTCTTAGTGACGGTAAAATGCTGTTCAAGGCTAGGTTCATACCCGCTTCAGACATAATCTGATAGCTCTATCATGTCTGTCTTTATATAGTCCAGGGAGGTACATCTCAAGTCATTTACACCCATGTGCAGTATGTCTGTGTCATATTTATACTTATGCTACAAGGACTTGAGTGCTTGAGTGATGTTGTGAATCCTGGCACTTGACAGGCAACTGACCATGACCCTGTCTTTGCATAGTATTGTGAAAGGTGCATCAGCATGTCTTACTATGGAGTCACTTTTGTCTAAGATATTGGATTGTGTGGACGTTTGCCTTATGGCTTCTGAACTGAGTCAGTGTGACTTTTAGATGTATGTTTCATGGTAGATGTTGTCTGTAATGTATGTTTGTGAGGCTGCTGAGGGTACTTGTTTCTTAGGTTACATTTAAGATGCCCTTGTGGTTTAAGTAGGTGATGTTTAAGAGCCTCAGCATATGTAGGTCTGTGTGTTTGGTCTGAGCTGTGTGTGCTTTGTTTAGTGTTGTGTTGTATGGTAGTAACAATCTGCTTATTATTTGTTGTGGTTTTGTGACAGAGCTTTATATTGCATAACTACATCTCTCACACACTGTGTCTTTTGGTTTAAGTAGTAGATGGTTGTCAGTAAACATGAGACAATTGCTGAATTGGCTTATGATGCCCATTTTAACCAGGCTGGCTGCAGAGATGGTTAAAAAATGCAACTCCATGGCTATAGATGCTTACTATTGTTGGCTGAAGGGGGGCGTTGTGTCTTTGTGTATGGAGGTGAGTTACTGGGGATGACACTTTTCTAAAATAAAGAATTTAAGGCTACACAATGTGCAACCTAGCAGGGACCAGAGCCAATGCACATACATACAATACAATACAAACTAGGGAGAGTAGCGTAAGGCTCTAAATGCCTGTGTTTATAAAGTGCAGTCAGCTGAACCTCTGGGCAAGGGGCAGCATCACACTAAATCATCTTATTTATAACACAGAAAATAAGCAACAAAAACTCAGTAGCGCACACCAACCAAGCAAGACACTAGAATTCAGCCTCTGTAGCAAGTAATGCCCACAACTAGCCTGGAAGCCTTATTCTGCCTCCAGAAGGAACCAGTAAATTAATTACAGAAAACTCCCCACTAATTTAGCAGGAAGAACAGTGCATGCAGTATCAGTATGTACTTAATATTAAGTGATGATATCAGAGTTCACACAGCCTGGTGAATAGCTTAAGGGGAGAGACTTTAGAAAATGATACCTATTGACAGCAAATAAACGAGCAGAGGAAGGGGATTAATATTGTATACTTACCATAAGGGGCTGACAACAACATATACGCTGGGGTTAAGAACACAGGTAGAACAGGGTGGGTGGGAGAAGAAAGCTGACCGTCCTGGAACCACCTTAATGCAAACACAAGTCCAGAACTAGCCTGACACATACTCACCATATAAGAATGAAACTAGGGTTTAATACCAACAGTTAGTCCACAAAAATGGCAAAATGCAATTCAACTATTTACTCTGATTATTAACATAAAGACCTTAGCTAAAGCAGATATATACTGTTAAAATGATATTAAAAACAGGTCAAGACATGAAAAATCTTCACCTACCTTTGTTGCTGAATGTAGTATGACTATCACAGACCAGATTATTGAAGGGTAGTTTTATACAGTACTATTTTGCTGAAAGGGAGATCATTTAGAATATTAAGGAATCTTATGTGGTCATCAGGAGAGAGGGAATGCATTCCTTACCACCCATTAATTGATAATTAATCCTATCTAGAGTGGGTTGTTGTTCGGTGAGCTCAGATTGTGGATTAGAAGGTATCTGCTTGGAGGCAGTATTTCTTGACAAATATGGAGACTCCACCATAGTTGCCACTGGGTTTGAAGACATGAAAAGAGTTAAATCCAGTTATAGAGGGAGTGCTTTCGTTATACTAAAATCAGGCCTCAGTAACTATGCTTTCCAAATGCAAGTCTGCCTCAAGGTCAGGTAATTTATTGTTTAGACTTTTAGCATTGAGAAGAGACCCATTAATGAGATATGACTCCAGGACTTATATATTAGATATGTTGGGATGTCTACCAACTGGAGTCTGCCTAAAACAGGCACCAGAGGGTCAGCAAAGTCTTTAGCTACAATGCAGAAGCCTTGGAATGAGAGATGCAGGTCATCTTTAGCAAAGCAAGATGGACTGTTGAGCATCTTGTCCTCAGTTAAAACAGACTGTATCCCCTTGGAGTGACATGTTATTTAACCAGTTATTGCATCCAATTATCTTTTTCTTTGTATCTATTTATCATTTGTTGTGAAGGAAGGATTCTGTTCAGTACCATTGCCTTACCTGTATATTTAACATGCATGGAACGGTCCAATGTGTTGCTACATGTCCCTCAGGATGTCAGGTAATTTACTCCCACATGGACCACTACTGTCATAGTCATATTTGTCAGGAGATGGGGACCTTAGGGCTCTTTTAATGTCAGAAATCCTGGCACCTGGAAGACACTTTCCTTTTCCCTTATCATGTATTGCACTTGTTTTGTTTTACTATTTCTGTTGCTAGAACGGGTTTTGAAACATTTTATTGTAAATGCATTATTCTGTTTTTAACCAAGGTTAGATAGTTGGGATCTGTTAGTCCAGCAATTCAACCAGCCAAACTAGGAAGTGCTCTACAGTTTGTAAGGAAGCTGTGCAGCTTTGGGAGCATATTGGACACCCCAGGTAATGTAGGTGATGTCAGAAGACCAGAGGGGACCCTTTCAGGCCACTGTTAAAAGATCCTCTGCTCCCATCCTGAGCAGTGGTCACACAGAACCCCATTGAGTACTCCAGGTAACCTTTTTAAGGTTGAATTCCAACCCTCTACTAACAAAAAGGCCTGACACTCACTGGTGACTCAGCACCAGGAGCATCCACTGGCATAAGCTGAGATGACTGTTAATGCCCCTCTTCTACCTCTAAAACTGGACGCTCAAAAGAAAAAGAAAATAAAGAGAGCACATTAGTAGACATATAAGTTACACATACTGTTAAAGCTGCACAATGAAGAGGTGTACAGTTACACATACTGTTAAAGCTGCACAATGAAGTGGTGTACAGTTACACATACTGTTAAAGCTGCACAATGAAGAGGTGTACAGTTACACATACTGTTAAAGCTGCACAATGAAGTGGTGTACAGTTACACATACTGTTAAAGCTGCACAATGAAGAGGTGTACAGTTACACATACTGTTAAAGCTGCACAATGAAGAGGTGTACAGTTACACATACTGTTAAAGCTGCACAATGAAGAGGTGTACAGTTACACATACTGTTAAAGCTGCACAATGAAGTGGTGTACAGTTACACATACTGTTAAAGCTGCACAATGAAGTGGTGTACAGTTACACATACTGTTAAAGCTGCACAATGAAGTGGTGTACAGTTACACATACTGTTAAAGCTGCACAATGAAGTGGTGTACAGTTACACATACTGTTAAAGCTGCACAATGAAGTGGTGTACAGTTACACATACTGTTAAAGCTGCACAATGAAGTGGTGTACAGTTACACATACTGTTAAAGCTGCACAATGAAGAGGTGTACAGTTACACATAATGTTAAAGCTGCACAATGAAGTGGTGTTTAGTTACACATACTGTTAAAGCTGCACAATGAAGAGGTGTACAGTTACACATACTGTTAAAGCTGCACAATGAAGAGGTGTACAGTTACACATACTGTTAAAGCTGCACAATGAAGAGGTGTACAGTTACACATACTGTTAAAGCTGCACAATGAAGAGGTGTACAGTTACACATACTGTTAAAGCTGCACAATGAAGAGGTGTACAGTTACACATACTGTTAAAGCTGCACAATGAAGAGGTGTGCAGTTACACACACTGTTAAAGCTGCACAATGAAGTGGTGTACAGTTACACATACTGTTAAAGCTGCACAATGAAGTGGTGTACAGTTACACATACTGTTAAAGCTGCACAATGAAGAGGTGTACATAGCATATGATTCCCATGGCCATGAAAGAAGCTGTTGCTCCAGCAGCATCTTTCTTTGTTTTCTCTCTGCTCCTCAGCTAGTCCAAGACTAAGAAGGAAGAATCTAGTAGACATGTGAAAAGATTGGGGGTAAGATGCTTCCAGTAAAATTCTGTCTGTCTGTCTCTAACCTCTGCTTTCTACCAGCTAAGCAGGTTGGGGTGCTACCATTGCAGGTAGCTATAATGATACCTGTATTGCTCATCAGAACAAGAAATGCCAGTGGTATCACTCTGTGTCTTGACAAGCTCATTCCAAATATCAGCCTTCTACAAGGGCCATCATACTGACTCAGCAGATGCTCCTGAAAGTCCCTTTAAAGGAAGAACAAGATAATTTTAGAAAGAACAAAACAAAATCTTCCTGTCTGTTGGAGAATACCCAGGAGTTCTGCTGTTCCTAATGCCTGAAGTCACCATGGCTACTCAGGCAGATGTGCTTGAGGAGCAAAATGGTAGACACTGTACACAAATGCATATTCAGAAATGAAGTGATTCAATCTTCTTATTTTTCTTTCTATTACTAAATTGCACAGCCCTCAACCCCATCTCCTTTTCTCTAAATCATAATATGTCACATTCTTCCAATCTCACACATTAAACAGCTATTCTAACATATCTTCCAGTTTATTTCAAATAAACCCATTGCTCTTCCCCAACTGAAAATACTTCTTCTAAAATGCACTATCACCCACCATCACTATCATCTTAGCAGATCAAATACCAACCAACTACCGACCCTTGACTCTCTCAGATTCTCAAACATACCCCTATGTGGTTATATCCACCTGAATCCAGGACCCACTTCCACTATTAACCTATCAACTTCATCTAACTCCCCAGCTTCCACAGATTCTTAAATATCATTACACTAAACTTCCAGAGTATTCTTAACAAAATTATCAACTTTCATGTCTGGATATTTCATAGTCAACCTGATATTATCACTGCTACTGAAACCTGGCTTAAACCTAACATAAACAACTCAGAATTTCTCCCTCCAGGCTTCAATACTATAAGGACAGATAGACTTTACATAAAAGGAGGTGGTGTTGGACTCCTTTTCTCAAATGCCTACAATATAACCCCTTACTTAAACCATATTCCTCAGTTCTCCAATGCCAGAATTCTCATGTCCTTTCTAAAAATAAACAAATCTAAAAGAATATGCATCACAGTTTTATATATACCTCTGTGCCATAAGATATCTATTCTGGAAGAGATCCTAGCCTAGATCTATAATACATTTAAGATTAAACCATCATACTGGGCGATGTCAGTATTAATTTATTTATTTATTATTTATTTATTACCAGTTTGATTACCGGGGAAGTCCACTGGGCCAGAACGTACCCATTTTCAGTGGAGGCCCGGGGAGAAAAGCTCCAAAAGCAAAGCAAATACAATCTAAGTTACATAGTATAAAAGATAGTAATAAAATATATACATTTGGAATAACATTACATTGAATACAGTTAGTAAAAAAGCAAATACACGCAGTATACTTCAAAAAACATCATTCAGGAAGGTAGATACAATAGATTTAGAAGTTTCCTTCAAGTAGCAGGTTTGACTGTATGAAAAGAAGGTGTAAGGTTACATGCTATTTACAATATTTACATATG
Source organism: Protopterus annectens (assembly GCF_019279795.1). NCBI lineage: Eukaryota > Metazoa > Chordata > Ceratodontiformes > Protopteridae > Protopterus > Protopterus annectens. The sequence continues at coordinate 1,009,355,961 of NC_056743.1, read as the reverse complement.
AGGAGTAGAGAGAGAGAAAGTACATAAACTGAGAGTAGAATATAGTTTGATCAAGCAGTGATCGAGAGAGAAAAAGAGAAGAAAAGAAGATAATATTAGGGTAGAGTAAAGAGAAAGGATGTAGAGGGTTCAAGGGGAATTTATGTAGATTTATGTAGGATGTAAGCAGGTGCACTTATGTTTAGAGGATAAGTAAGAGAAAAGTTGGATTTTGAAGGCTTCAGTGTTAGATGTTGTTCTAAGAGAAGAAGGAGAGAGTTCCATTTCCTGCCAAGAGAGTAGGAGAGAAGGAGCTGGCCAGCAGGGCGATTGGGTTTGTGGATGGTGATTAAATTTTGGTGTTCAGATCTAAGAGATCTGTTTGGGGTGTATGGCGGAAGGATGTTTGCTAGGGCTGGGCATTTTTCAGGGTAGAATATTAATTTGTGAGCAGTGGTTAGTTGGAGGTAGTCTAGGTAGTTAGGGAGTTCTAGCCAGTTCAGAGTTTGTAGGGAAAGACAATGGTGAGAAGAGGTTTTAGATTTGGTAGCAAATTTAGAGATTTTATTATAGCAGATTTTGAGTTTAGTGGAGATGGAAGAAGACAGGTTAGTAAGGAGAGGGGCTCCATATAGTAGAGATGGTAGAAGATAGGTAGTTGCTAAGGAATGTCTAGCGGAGTTGGAGAGAAAGCAGTTGTTCTTATAGAGCATACCTAGCTTTTGGTGGGTTTTCTTTATGTTTTGTTGTATGTGGCTATCAAATTTGAGGTGCTCGTCTATAGTGATGCCAAGGAGTTTTGCAGATGGGACCACCTCTATGGTTGACTTTGTTTGGCTTATGATTTTGAATGCTGTTTTATCAAATGTGCAAGCCCTGGAGGGAGCGAAGAGAAGAATTTTGGATTTATTAGAGTTTAGAGAGAGATGATTTTGGTGCATCCAGTTCTCAGTAGTGGAAAAAGCTATTTGGGTTTTTGTCAGTAGTTCGAGAATGTTGGAGGCGGCGCAGACTAAGGTAGAATCATCTGCGTATTGGATGACTGTTGTGTCTGGGATGGCAGAGTGAAGGTTATTTATGAAGATGTTGAAAAGCATGGGTCCAAGGATGGACCCATGGGGAACACCAGTGGGTGTAGGTAAGAAGGAGGAGGTAGAGTTGTTCCATTTGACAGCTTGGGATCTATCTGATAAGTAGCTAGAGAACCAGGATAGAGTATCAGGGGAGAGATGAAGGTTTGATAGATGAAAGAGAAGGTGTTTGTGAGAGATGGTGTCGAAGGCTTTAGACATATCTAGCAGTACAGTGGAAACTAGCAACCCAGAAACCCTGGCTTGGTTGACTGTTTCTAAGAAGGATAATAAGGCAGTAATAGTGCTGTGTCCAGGGCGGAAACCATGTTGGGTGGGTGTTAGGAGGTGGTTATGGATTAAGAAAGGCATGAGTTGGTGGTGGACGCATTTCTCTAGGATTTTTGATAAAGGTGAGAGTAGGGCAATTGGGCGAAAGTTGGAGATATTTGTGTTTTTGCCTCCTTTATGAAGTGGGAGAATGTAGGCTGATCTCCAAAGCATAGGAACATATGACTCTTTTATAGATCTGTTAATTAAGATGCTGATAGGGAGAGCAATACCTTCGCAGCACATTTAAGGAAAGAGGAGGGATGTTATCAGGGCATTAGTGCATGGCTTAAGTTTAGATAAGAGTCTTTTATGAATATAGTTGAAACAGGTTTCAGCTGGAAACTGGGAGGACAGTTAGAGGGGTTGTTGGGAGTAGAGGAAAGAGAGTTGGATGTATTATTGTTGGGGAAGGATTTGGTAAGATTAGCTATAGATTCCGTGAAGAATTTGTTGAAGAGAGAGCTTAGATCTGAGTCAGTTTTACTTGGGTCTGGGCAAGGGTTATTTTTAGATCCTGGGTGGAGAAGGGAATTTACTGATTTCCAGAACTGTTTGGGGTTCTTATTTTGGTTGGACTGTAGTTTGCAGTAGTAGTTCTTTTGTCCAGGGTGATTAGTTTTTAGCTAGGTTATGGAGTTGGGTGTATTGGAGCAGGGAAGAAGGGATTTTATTTTTCTGGTATAGCTTCCAAGATTTGTCCCTTTGATGCATGACTTGTTTTGTTTCTTTGGATAGCCAGGGGCAGAGTTAGCTTTGACTCGTTTGTTTCTTGGAGGAGCTAGGAGTTCAGAGTATTTAGAAAGATAGAGTTAAACTGTTCTACAGCTTTGTCTAGGGGAAGTGTATTTAGGGTCTGCCAGTTGGTATGTTTAAGAATGTTTGAGAAGATAGTTGGGTTGAAGTTGCTGAGATTACGAGTGTGGATGTAGTGGTGTAGATATTGGGTAGAGTTAGTGGAGCGGTGTATGAAAGTAGGGAGATGGTCACTGAAGGTATCAGGGATAGTGCCTGAAAGAGTTATTTTGTTTGGATGAGAGACTAGGATCCAGTCAATGGTAGATCCTGGGGGATTTGTTTTGTTAGGCCGGGTGGTTGAGTGTATTACTTGGGTGAAGTTAAAGAGGTTGATGAATAGGGAGGGGAAGGAGAGTTGATTTTATTCCAATCAATGTTAACGCCGCCTAGAATGTAGGTTTCAAATTTGATTTCAGTTGAGGCCCAGTAAAGAATATTTTCAAGGGTTGTTGTGTTGTCACCTGGGGATATATAAAGGAGATAATGCAGATGTTCTTATGTTTATTTAGTCGAAGGAGACTGGCTGTAAGTTCAGCGTTTTGAACTCAGGAGTTGGAGTTTGTAGAGGGATCAGGGAGAGAAGGTTAGAGAAAATTATTGCAGAGCCTCCACCTTTTTATTTGGTCGGTCAGTTCTGTGGATTTGGAAGCCAGGAGGTAAGATTTCAGAGTCGGTGATATGGGGTTTTAGCCAGGTTTCAGAAATGGCTAGGATGTCTGGTTGGTTGTGGCAAATCCAAGCATGAAGATGGTGAATTTTGTTATTTAGGCTCTGAGCATTGATAGAGAAGAGCTTAAGGGGGTTAGGAGAGGAAGTGGTAGAAGAATTGTGAGGGGGACTATGTTTTATTCCAGAGGGAGAAAAAGGGTTTGGGGAGACATTGTTAGTGGTGAGGCAGGGGCCAGGGTTCGGATGAATATCGCCACATAAGACAAGGTCATTATTGGTAGTAACTTTTTGTCTTTTGTGTTTTAGAAGTAGGAGGCTGTTATGGGGAGGGAGAATTTTCAGAGTGAGAGTTTTTGGTGTGGTGAGGCTTTTGGGATGGAAAAGGTACAGTGTTTTGGGAGGAATAAGAGTGGAAGATATGTTGTTGTAGTGGGTAGATAGAGAAGGTTGTGAATGAGTACAAGGGTTGGTTTGTGTAGGAGGAGGGGAAAAGGGTATTTTGTGAGAGTAGGACGTAGCAAAATATAGGGGAATGAAAAGTACAAGTAGTAATGATGGGTCATAGATATTATGAAGGATTTTGGGAGGCATGTTTGGCAAGCAGAGGTGGCAGAGATTGATGTAGTGGAGTTGAGTAGGCAGCACAAACAAAAATAAAAGGATGGGGTCTTAGGAAGAGGATAGACTTCTCTTTCAAAAATTGCACTAAAGCAAAATAGGTTATTCTGGCAACTTTATAAATTAAAATGTGTGTTTATACAAATCGTGATACGTTCATAACGAAGAAAAAAATCCACAAAATACTGCACTAAGTGTAACAACAACACAATCAAATTTACTTGTTAAGGTAATGTGGCGTGTAACCCTAAAGTGTGTATTTTAATACTTTTTTTGCATCCGAATAGGCCATGGAAAAAGTACTTCTATACAACAAATACGACCTAACTGCTTTTCAAAGAAACCAAATTAATTAAATAAAAGTGCTAAAAAATCTGAAGACAATGCGACCTGCTCACCACAAACACAACAAGCAAGTGACTGTCTGAAAAAGGGTAACAGCCTGTTGATCTCGGTAAACAGCTGCGAACTGCCAGCATCACAGTCCATCACTAAACGGCTCACAAAAATGTAGAGAGCTGTCGCATTCACCGGGTTCATCTCCAGACTTCAATGGTATGGAATCCAGGGCTAGGAAGCACAACTTCACTCCCTTCCAATTAGCTGGCTTGGAGCTCCAAACTGCCTAAAAAACAGGCGGGAGGATATGCGCTAAACAGACGAGGTCCAGCATGCAAAGGTTGAACTCACAGATCCAGCGTCTTGATCCTACGGTCTGCCTGCCGAAATAGATGCAAGGAATACTGAGTACAAGGAAAAGTAACTCAAATCCAAATCTCTGCGTTCCTCACTCGAGGAAAGCAAAATGAAATATTTATCTCAAAATAATCAACGAAGAAGCACCTTTTCAACACATAACATCGGCGGGATGGCCGACCGACACGAATGCCTCACATCAGGAGACAAAGTCACAAAGCTTTCAAAAAATATTGCTTGTTCTAGATCGATCAGTAGACTGATTCAGGTTTTAAGCAGCATTTAAATATTCTTCAATGAACATTTGAAAGGTAGGCTTCCACGATGAGTTTCTCTTGCTTTCTTTTACCTGTGAGGCCTCGAAGCTTCTTTCAGAAGTTGCACTGTTTACTGTTTGTCAACAAACGTGAAGTTTATATTAATGAAATGAGGTGTTGCATGCTATACAAGTTTAAAATTTGACTGTTTAAGAATTAATTGGTATTATTAAGTGTTTTTAAAAAATAATTGAAACAGTTATTTCATTGGATACAGATGAATGGTATTAAGTATATATTGAGGGTGAGAATGGTGTATGTATAACTCTGATGAAACCCACGGAATAGTTGGGTGAAAGCGCTTAGTTTGATTCCATTGGAATAAACAGTTTTATCGGAATTGGATTACGTTGTTTTTTTCTAACTAGGAATATAGCTTGGAAGCAATGGCTAAAAAAAAACCTCGTCAGACTTGTTGAAATTTAAGTGGCTCCTCAACCAGGTAAAAAAATAAGTAAACAATGACAAAAAAAGAGCACTATCTAAAACTTCAAACCAGTCATAATCAGAACCCTAGAACATTCTGGACATCCATTACTTTACTCCTAAACCCTGGAACCAAAAATAATCCAATTTTATGTCCTGGTAAGACTCCATCACAAATAGTCAGTCTCTTCAACTCTCATTTTATCAATAGTATATCTAACCTCACTGCTAACTTTCCCCAACCCCATTGTGCCCCAATCTCAAATACTGCTGATCATAGTAGACCAGCAAGTCAATCTTCTCCCATTCATGTTCCTTCCACTACATCCTCCTTTAATCCATGTCATTCATCTACCCTTTCCTTACTCACCTTCACCCTTAAGTCTGTCCCAACTAATACCATAAAAAGACTACTTCTCAAACTCAAAACCTGCTCTACCGCAGCAGACAGCCTACATACAGAGTATCTAAAGCTAGCACCTGAAGTCATTGCTTACCCTATTAGTATACTCATTAATAGATACAGCCTCGAATCCTATGTCCCAAAACTCAGGAAAAAGTAATTTATTCTACCTCGCCAGAAAGGTGGCAACTCTAAAGATATTTCCAACTATCGTACTATAGCCATCCTGTCCCTTGTCTCTAAACTCCTTGAAAGATGTGTTCATATAGAACTTCTAAACTTTCTTCTTAACAACTAACTTCTATCACCAACACAGCTTAGTTTTAGACCAGCTCATAGTACTCTGACTGCCTTGGTATCCTTCATGGATACTGTCAATAAAGTTCAAGACTCAGGCAAAATGGTCTCTCCGCTATTTTTTGACTTATCAAAAGGTATTGATACAGTCTCTCACCCCTACTTCTAAAGAAGCTTTCTAAACTTGGTCTGTCCTCCCCCTCTCTTAATTAGTTATCAAATTACCTATCAGACAGACAGCAGGCAGTCAAATGGCAGAACTCTTTCTCCACTTATCTTCACAACTGTACTGGCATTCCCAAGGCTCTGTACTAGGTCCCCTCCTATTTAACATCTTTTTAAATAATCTTCAGATTTCCTCCAGCCATGGCTCTCTCATACAATATGCAGATGACTCTACTATTATCTGTTTCTCAGATACCATGTCCTGTTTACAACAAATCACATCATGGCTATATTAACTCTACCAGTCCTCCTCCTACCCCCACTAATTTTCCTTCTCTTTCTAACTTCTCATACAACTCATCTATCTCCTATCCATACTTCACCTGCTTACACACATCCAATTTATCATATTTCTAATCATTACTCCATTACTATATCCTCATCTATTCTTCCCACAAACATCCCATTCCCAAAAAGTAAAATCTTACCCACTCTCCACCCTGCCTCCAAAACCAAAGATAAACTTTTGTACTACCTCACACCTTTATTAAAGTCCAGCCACCCTGTAACTAGCCTGCTCCTATCAGGAGACATACATCCTAACCCTGGACCTGTCCCAACCACCACCCTCTCCATTAAGTCTTCCACTGCCAATAATCAAATTTCCTTCTACTCCATCAATACTCGCCACATTCTAAACAAAGTTCCTGAATTACATGCCTGGTTTGCCCTTAACTCCCCTGATGTAATCTCCTTGACAGAAACCTGGTTAAAACCTCAAATCCCAGACAAAGACATCCTTCCCCCTGACTATAATATACTACAGTAAGATCGCCCTAACAAAAAGGGAGGTGGTGTAGCAATACTTTATGCCAATCACCTCACCCTTACACTCCTAAAAAAACAATTCCATCATTCTCTCCTGCTGAACTGCTCACCACAAACCTTAAAATCAATGACCATACATCCATTACTGTAGCTGCAATCTATATACATCCATTACTGTAGCCACAATCTGTATACCTCCAGGAAACAACATTCCTCTACTTGAAAGTATATTCTCCTTTTTCTCACATAATATTCATAATGAAAGCATTCTCCTAGGGGATGTGAATATTAATTGGTTAACTATCTCTGATCCAAACTCTAAAATCAACATTAATTTATATGGCTTCTCTCAGCTTATCACCCAACCAATCCACTCAAATAACTCTCATACCACAAACAGCCTCATAGACTGGATAATCACATCTCAGCCTTCAAAATACCACAACCTCCTAACCCTATCAGATAGCTTAACTGATCATTCACCAGTAAAAGTAACTAGGTTCTCACTCCACTTATCTAGGCCACCCAGATCCATTACTTGTCACAAACTCTCTAACTTTAACTCTGTTACTTTCAACATCCTTCTTTCTAAAATAAATTGGAATTTCCTAAAATATCTCCCTCTAGACGAAGCTGTCTTTCAGTTCAACTCAACCTTTCTCAGCATCCTAGACTCTCTTGCTCCTCTCCAGACCATATGCATTAAATCAAACTTATCGCTCTGGCTGTCCAAATCTACTCTTCACCTTATGAAAACCAGAGGCAAGCTATGGAAACAATGGTCCCAAACTAAACTTTCCTCTGACCTGCAAAAATACAGAGAAGTTAGGAACCTAACAAATAAAAACACATTAACAAAGATAAAAAGGACTTTTACTACAACCCACCTACTGCAATAAAATCAAACTCAAAAAAGTTCTGGCACTCCATTAACCAAATATTACATCCTGGTAATCCTTGCCCCCCAAATGCATCCCCGGATAAAACACCCTTAGAAATTGCTACTATGTTTAATTCTTACTTTATTGACTCCATATCCAAGCTTTTAAATCCAAACTCACTTTCAACTCCAAACCTGTCACCAGCTCACCTTCTATTGCATCCCTCTCTAATACCTTTTCCCTCAAACCAGTACTGACCTCCTTTATCAAATCCTTACTATCTAACTTAAAACCTTGCTCTGCATCAACAGATAATATTCCCCCTACCTTTCTCCAACTAGCAGCTGAGTCTATTGCCCTGCCCGTATCCATACTAATTAATCGCTCTATACTAGAAGCAAAAATCCCTACTATATGGAAACAATTCCACACTCTCCCAATAAACAAAGGTGGCAACTCCACAGATATCTCTAACTTCCGCCCTATTGCTATCCTGTCCCCTCTATCTAAAGTCCTAGAGAAGTGTGTACATAAACAGGTTATGCAATATCTTACCCAAGAAAACCTTATAATCCCTACTCAACACAGCTTCAGACCCAGACATAGTACTACCACAGCACTCCTATCCTTTCTCAATACAGTCTCTCTTGCCAGGGATGACCACAAACTGGTTTCATGCCTATTCCTGGATCTGTCTAAAGCATTTGATACAGTTTCTCACCCTCTCCTGTTGAACAAACTACACAAACTTAGCTTCTGCCCTGATGCAGTCTCATGGTCCTCCTGCCACCTCTCTGACAGATCCTGATCAGTAAAATGGCAATCAGCACTTTCTCCACCTCTCCCAGTCAAAATGGGTGTACCACAAGGATCTATCTTAGGGCCTCTACTCTTTAATATTTTCACTAACCAACCCCATTCCTCCTGCCCCCAGTCTTCACTAGTTCAACACACTGATGATTTGACTGTTACTACAATTGCCAACTCTCCTTCTGAACTCTATTCTGCCACCCAAACAGCCTTTAACTCAGTCGAAACATGGCTCACTGACAACCAGCTCATCCTCAACCCTAAAAAAAGAACAAATTGCTACTCTTCCTCCCTAAAAACCATGCTAATATCAAACTAACTTTCACTATATTATCCCTTAACAATACTCCAATACAAGTAGAACCCAGCACCAAACTATTAGGAATAACCATTGATGATCAACTGAAATTCGACTTGCATGTCAATAATTGTATCAAAAAGACTCACCAAAAACTTGGACTGCTCTACAGAACAAAAATAATTCCTCTCCCCTGAAGCCAAGATTATTCTCTCCCATTCATACCTCCTACCCAGTCTTATGTATGGCTCTCAGATCCTTATTAATCTCAACTCTACCCTCCTCGCTAAACTTGAAATCACCTACAATAAAGTTGCTCACTTCGCAGCGCAACAAACCTACAGATCCCATCATTGTATCTCTCTAAAACTTATAAACTGGTTAGAACTACCTCACCAACTTTTACTCTCACAGCTCTCCATTATTCACTCCATCCTGTACCAACCATCTTACTGTCCAACACTTGCTCCTCTCATCTCCTGCTACTCTCCCTCCCACCAACTAAGAAGCTCTGACCAAAATTTGCTCCAGATCTATAAACCCAAAACTAAATTTGGATGTAACATTTTTAGCTACCACCCTTCCATGTCCTGGAATAAACTGCCCCAAGAGATTAGAACCCTTACCAATCCAAAACTATTCAAGGCAGCTATCAAGCAATACCTCAGAAATCACTGGTCCTGCTACTGCTTACAGCCACCATAACTTCTTTCTCTCTCTGCCCTCTTCTCATCCCTTTAGCCAACATTTTCCTATTTCACATTCCCTCTTCTTAACCCTCCTGTTTGTTCCTCATCATCTGCACATTCATATTTTAAAACTAATACAAGCTATATAATTACTCCTACTACTATTTAACTGTTTAAACTAAACTCATTTCTACCCTTTTTTTCATCCTCTCTCTCCCTTCTATTTTCACTCTTAAAAGCCTCTGCATCTTCCCTACTCATCTCTACCGACTGTCTAATAACTGCAGAAACATGACTGTATCATAACTGTTTATATTGAATTGCTTATCCTTTTGTTTGAACTGATTTGAATTATATTTAAAATTGTTTTCTTGTACTTTAATGGAGCTTTTCTCCCCGGGTCTCTGCTGAAAAAGGACTTTCTGCCCAGTCAGACTAACCCAGTCAACAAATGTGAAATACATAAATAAATAAAATCACTCAACAGGTCTTTACATCCATTGAGACCTGGACAGTAACACTCAACTGATATTTAATCCACACAAAACTCAGATGCTCCTTTTCACCCCTCAAATAAATTGTCTAAACAAAGTCCATTTCACCAAACAGTCACAAAACAACACAACAATTGAAGTTGTTACTTACACTAAACTGTTTGACAATAATAGGTGAACATCTAAAATCCGACCTGCATATTCAACATAATGTTAACAAAACACATCAGAAACTTGGGATTCTCTATCGGCACAAACACTTTCTTAACTCTTCCACAAAACAAACCCTTGCTAGCCTTATTTACTCCTCTCTCTTGTCTATGGTGCTCCAATGCTTACTAACTTATACAAACTTCCTTAAAAACTAAGCAAGAAATGTGCTATAACAAAATCACCAAGTTTGCTACAAATGCTAAATATTCCACCCACCACTTTATAGCTTTACATTGGCTCCAACTCTCACACTACCTCATCTACCTCCAGCTGACAGCTGCACATAAAATAATCCACAAACCTTTGGCCTGCCCTGCCTTAGTTCATTATTTAGCAACTATCTACCCAAAAGACCTCTTAGATCTGAAAATAAACAACTTCTGGTGGTGTAGAAGCCTAACATATCGGCCTGTCAGCATCTATAATCCTGTACTGTGACCATAGCCTGGAATGCACGTCCATGAACAATTATAGCTACACAAATCCTTGTGTCTTTCAAATCCTCTTTAAGAATATACCTCTCTTCATCCTGGAAATGCTCCTGTAAAAAGCTCCCTCCCTTTAAATCCTGACTCCCTCTACTTCCTGAACATATTGTACTACCTGCTCATTTATCATTCTTCCATGTATTTACTACAAAAGAAACTTGGCACTCAGTGCACTATACTGTTCTTCTTTATAACTTCTCTCTATTTCAAATTAACATCTTCCCACAAAAGTATCTTGAGATAATATAATTTTTCTTTTGGCAATAGTTTTTTTGTATAATGTTACCTTTTTGCTTATGTTTCTTGTTTCACTTTGTAAATTAAGTTTCGTACTACTTGTGACTGATAAAATTAAGTTTTGTATTACTTGTAACTACTGATAAATACCTGACTTTGTTTATTGTGGAGCTTTTCTCCCTGGGCCTTCACTGAAAATGAGCTGTTTTGGCCCAGTGGACTACTCCGGTAAACAAATGCCAACCAATAAATAATTATATAAATAAGTGATGTTGATTGTAGTCAGCAATGAGGTGCTACAAAATGGCTCTGTAGTGCAGACTCATGGTGCCACAAATGAGCATAAAATGCATATCCTTGGGATTCGCAGTGACAAGCAGAGTAGCACCACTTGGTGACAACAGCAAGATGTGTTAAAGTAATGATTCAGAGACAGCTGTCATAAATTTCCTCATTAACATTTTCACTGTGTTATGAGGCCTGAATTAGCTTGATAAAAAATGGCTTCATCATACTGCCAAAGACTGTGCAAATATGAACAACTATTGCATTAAGACTTCAGACTTTGAAATAGACATGCTTAAAGAAGACACGACAGCTGACACTGTAACCCTGCACTGCACTAAACATCCATGGTGGCTGGATGCAGAGGCATAGAGGAAGTTGTGTATGTGGTTGTGGAAACAAACCACAGTGCCATGATACTGAAATGTCAAACAGGACATGAAAGACCTTGTGCTTTGCGTGAGGCATTGCAATGAATAATGTGTGATAGGAGAGGGTGTGCAGTGTATTATACTTTTCAATAAGCTGATGCAGGAAGTGTTGTCATGACAATATGCTCACATTTGCAGAGTGTGCATGGCAAGGAGGGGAAATGTCCCAGAACAACAGAGTGGGTACCTTTTAGAGCTGGGGAAGCATACAGTCATATAGGATAGCCACACACAGCCATGCACACACTGATCGGCATATGTAACCCACAGGTCTACATACCTTGTAATCTGTCATCTAGAAGCAGTGACTGGAAAATCTGACCTCCTAGGAGATAGAGATATTATTGCAGGTCCTCTGTAAATATGGCATATACATCCTGACCAAAAGTGACATGGACAATCCTTTTCAGGAGCTGGTGTGTCAGGGAGTGGTACAGGACAACAGTGCTGTGGGTGGTCTTGAAGGAGTGTACATCAGGATTGCTAAAGGTTAAATGATGTAATACTTCATGCCAAGAATAAGACATGGGACATTGACAAAGATATGCTACCCCAGCAGGTGACACACCATAACAGAAACTGCTCATATAGATGGTGGATCTCCTGGTGTTCCTGACTGGGGAAGGGTAGTGGATACTCATACCTGGCAGTTGCTGGGCTGGTGAGAACTGTACAAAGTGTATGCAGCTGATACAACAGGTTAGCAGGTTCCCCATTAAGTAAGCAAACTTTTAATATAGCGAATGATGTTTAATCGACAGCTAAATGTCGAGACGTCAAAATCCTGAAGACATGGAACCACTATTTTTTTCCCAGGGAAAAAAATCACTGGCCGTTTTTGGGACTTTGCCATTTCCTCCACTGTGGTGCAATCTCAGAGATGGTATATTTAAGTAGGGGGGTATTTTGTGTTTTTTTTTTTTTTTTGCGGACCAGTGATTTTTTTTTCCCTGAGAAAAAAATCACTGTTCCATGTGTTCGGAATTTTGTGTTTTCATTTTTTTTTGGGTCGATTATACAGCGTTTGCTATTTTAAGCATTCACTGTTATAATATAGACCTGAATGCCGTGGTGGTACGGCGGTAGCATTGTTACCTCACAACAAGAGGTTCTCCCGTTCGATTCTAGGCTTGGCTTGGGAGTGCCTTCTGTGTGGAGTCTGCATGTCCTCCCCGCGGTTGAGTAGCGTTCGAAAGACATTCATGAATAAATGGGCATGCCTTCGTTGAAGGTTGGATGTTGAGCTGGCACCTCGGCATTTCATAAAAAATCTACTGCCAATCATTAGCGGACCGGAGTTCCGCTGTGGTGACCCTTTTTTCGGGAAAAAGCCGAAAGACAAACAATAACAACAACAACAACTGTTATAATATAGACCTGATTAGCATTAACCATTACCTTGCTATACTGTACAGTAAAGTGTATGTGAGGCATGACTTATTCAGCTAGAAGCTTCTGCATTTCTGTTCTCTTGGTACCTCCAGTTTGTAAGTGCAGTGCCCTGCACAATAAGGTATGTAGATATGCATTTGGCATTCAAAGATTATGACATACTCAACAATATGCCTGCTTGGGGACTGCCATTTATCAGTGTTGCCTTAGGTATCTTGATTTTACACTTCCACAGTTTCTACTGGTGGAGAGTCCGGCATAATGGGACAGTACATGCTTGATGTCAGTAGTTCATCTGCTGGTGATGATGGTGGCAACCTACACATGGCCCAGTCTGATGATGCATTGACACTGTCAGTAATACTGTCACTGGATGACTCACACATATTCCCAAATGTGAGAAAACTGTGCATGGATAGGCTAAAACCCCAGCCTCACCATTTTTTGGGGGGCATCCTGTAATTGTGAGCACCAGGAGTCTCCAGCCCAGACAGCATCAGTGACACACACTGTCTCTGTAAAAAGAGTACACCCCACTGAAGAGAAAAGAGGGTTTCGGATGGAGAGATGATAAGATCAGCAAGCAAAAAAAAGCAGTATTGCTGGAACTGAATTCATTCTCAAGTCTTGGTGAGTATCTTCACGATGTGGACCCTGTGTTTACAAAATCTCACCAAGATGACACTGATACATAGACTGTATTTTATATAGCATATATCATGGACAGAAGCAGGTTAAAACATAAAAAAAGACAGCTGGGTGCACAAATTGCAGGATAAAAAAGGGCTCAGTCCTGGAAGGTGCACTGGTGTTAGGACTAGAAACAATGACAGCATAGAATCCTCACACACAAACATTCCTGACACAGAAACATTCTTACAACGGTGTTAGGTCAGGCTCAGGGGAGAGAATGGCCCCCTGTTGTAGAAGGAATTAGTAGTCCACAAAAACTGACAGGCTAAAAAAGAGCCACTAAGATGACAGAGTGGACTATTCAGGATAAGAAAGAAATTATGTATTGTTACTATCGTGCAAGAAACCCAGAATTTCCAGATATAAGATATTCAAAAAGATTAAGAGAAAAATTAGAAGAAAGCAAAATATTCACACAAGAAAAACTGCCAAAAACTTTAAATGCATATTTGTGTGTGTTTATGCAACAGATTCATGAAAAACATTACACAGACCAAGAAATCTTGAGCTGTTTGGAATAAGAAGGGACTGAGGAAGTGCGAAAATGTAAAGAACAAAACCTAGAGCTTTATGAAAGATATAAAACAGAAACATGAACATGGGAAAGGAGGAGAGATCTGATATGGTGTAATATGTATACACAGGAGAAAACAAAACTAATCAACACAAAAAAGCAGCTCTAAAGATATTTGAAGAGAAACACAGACAAAGGCACCCAGATGCGGACAATTTCACAATATGAAAAATAAGATCACAAAGGTGGAATGCACAATAGAAGATTAGTAAAGTAAAAGTTAAATAAATAGAAGCTGAAGTTTTGGAATACCTGCAAAGTGAAGTATTTAGTGTAGCAAGTCTAACACGGGTTATGTCACGGCACGATGGAACAATGATTCCCCAAAGTAAGAAGAAACAGGTGAAGAAGGAGACGTCTGAAGAAGAAATATGGACATGGGAAAGAAAAAGACATTTAATATAGTGCAATATTTATGCAAAAAAGATAGCAAAACTAATCAATACAAAAAAGCAACACCAAAGATATTTGAAGAGAAATATGGGCAAAGGCATCTGGATATGGAAAATTTTACAATACAAACAATAATAAAACAAAGGGGGGGGAGTAGAAAAAAGGATTAGCAGTTAAAGAGATAGAAACTGGAGTAACAGATTACCTGCAAAGTGAAGGATTTAGTTTAGAAAATCCAACTTTGGTATCATCACAGCAAGATCGAACAGTGAGTCCCCTGATTAAGGAGAAACAGGTGGAATGGATATGAAAGAGCGATGGATGACATAGGATGTGGCTGAAGTGAATATGCCATAGGAAGATGTTCTGTAACTTTCTGTAGAATGCCTGCAGGAAACAGAGAATAAAGAATGTGCCCTCAGTTTAGAAGAAAACGTTCTAAGGGAAGAGTTGCTTGATTTAATAGAGGTGGATAGACATATTAAGAACGATGAAAGAAATAGATTACAGAACGTCAATACGACCCAAAATGTTGGAAGTGTAATAAAACAAACAAACAAAGCAATCAAGGCTATTAACAGAAATGTATGTGATACAACTGAAGTAACTAGGATATATTACTGTGCAGCAAAATTAATAACAGATAAAGTCTTACCACAAAAATACAGGGCAACAAAGGAAAAGAAGTGAAAAAAATCAAATGTCATTATGGAAGCATTGAATAGAGAAAACTATAAAGCAATTAAGTCAAGAAGTATCACTATTAGAAGAGTATAGAAGAGGGAATAGCTCAGCAAAAATACTTAGAAAGATAGATGTGATAAAAGCAATACACAGTACTGGAACAAATCAAGATCCGTTGCACACTATTGCAAATAATAAACTAAAGATATTGTGGAGAAATATTTATGAAGACTCTGTGGAAAACAACAAAGATGGTGAATGGATAGAAGAAGTAAAAGAAACAGCAGGAAGTTCAAATGTACACGATATGAAATGGGATGAAGTAACAGCCAGAGAAACTGAAACAAAATTAAGGAAAACTCCTACCTGGAAAACTCCAAGCCTGGACGCAGCACCTAACTTCTGGCTAAAAGTATTAACATTGTTATATGAACATTTAGCCCAGAGTAAGAACTACTTATATGTGCACCCCAAACAAGACACCAACCTGGTTAACAACAGGAAAAACAATACTCCTCCTTAAGAGTGAACCTGCAAGCTATCCTAAAAACTATAGACCAATAACTTGCCTTCTGACAATGTAAAAACTATTTACTGGAATTGATGCCGACAGAGTTTATAGTCATTTAGAAAAAAAACTCAGTCATGGCAATAAATTTTGGACATCCATTAAAGAAATTTTACATCCCAGCCAAAAATTCAACCTAAACGTCTCTCCCAATAACTCACCACTCAAAACTGCAATACAGTTCAACTCTTATTTTATAGATAGTATAGCATCTCTAACCAAGGATTCATCAGCATCTAATCCCAGCCCTGCCCAACAGTCACATATCACCATATCCACTTTCACCTTCAAACTTGTGTCTACATCCTATATAAAACACTCTTAAACAAACCATGCTCTTTTTCAGCTGATGACCTTCCAAGCGAGTATCTAAAAATAGCAGCTAATAGCATTACCTATCCTGTCTCAATCCTTATAAATAGGTCAGTCCAGCAATCTTACGTTCCCTCTCTCTGGAAAAAGTCACACATTGTCCCTCTGCACTAAGGAGGAAATTCAGTTAATATTAATAACTTTAGAGATATAGCAGTCTTATCTCCCCTCACCAAAACACTTGAAAAATGTACTTCGAAACAATTGCTAGACTGTCTCCTGCAGGAAGAACTCCTATCCCCTACACAACATGGCTTCCACCCTTCCCATAGTACTAGCACTGCCCTTCTAACCTATATAGACACTGTCAATAAAGCTAGAGATAATGGCAAACTAGTTTTTTCCTTATTTCTAGACTTATCTAAAGCCTTTGATACAGTTTGTCACAGCAAGCTTCTACTTCAAATGTCCTCACTAGGTGTCTTTCAGCCCACCCTTCTGTGGTTCAGAAGCTACCTGTCCAATAGGTATCAGTCAGTAAAATAGCACTCCATGCTGTCTCCTCACCTCCTAGTCACCGCCAGTGTACCACAAGGCTTTATTCTTGGTTCCCTCCTTTTTAACATTTTCACCAACACCCTCTATACTTCCATGCAACAGGCCACCTTAATACAATATGCAGATGATTCCACTCTCATCTGTGCATTTGACAACATGGTACACCTCCAAAAAATTACTCAGGAAGCTTTAAAAGCCATCGAAACATGACTTTGTAACTCAAAACTCATGTTTAACCCAAAAAAGACAAACTACTACTTTTTTCCCCCAAATTCCTCTCTCGTGAAAAAAAACACAATTTAAAGTCCTCTCTCTTAATAATACAAACACTGAAGTCACATCTCATAGCAAAATATTAGGGGTGATAGTGGATGATAACCTTATATTCCACCTGCATATACAAAAATTGCATAAGAAAAACTCATTAAAATCTAGGGATGCTTTACAGACACAAAAACTTTCTCACTGACGCAACTAAAACACTTGCTACTACTAATCTCCTCTCCACTCATCTTTATGGTACTCCCATCCTTACTAACCTCCAGGTTTCACAAAAATTAAAACTTGAACAATGCTATAATAAAGTTGTTAAATTTGCAGCACATACCCCTTTCAGAGCCCACGACTTTATAGCACTGAAAAGCCTAAATTGGTTAGAACTGCCACATCAACTAATATGTCTACAACTTCTTACCACCTATATAATTATCCAGCATCTATCTGCCTGTCCAGCATTAAAAAACATTCTACACAACTATGTTTACAGTTGGTCATTGCAATCCAGTGACCAAAAACTCCTGTCTTTCTACAAACCTAGTAAATCTGCTGCACATTGTCTGTACTCATACAAGGTTGCTAAGGCCTGGGACTCCTTTCCTGTATCCATCAGATCTATACCCTCCCTCCCAACTTTCACAAGACTTCCTAAAATCTGGCTTTGTTCTTGCACAAAACCAGGATAAACTATATCCCTAAATGTGAACAAGTACCTTTTCATTCCTTATACCTCCATACTCCTTACTGCTATCTAATTAATTCTCTTCCCAGACTTTCTCTCTAAATACATTATAAGCCCGCTTTTCACTCACTTCATATTGCAATTCCTGTCTGTATTAGACTAATTTACATTTAATTTTTCTACAAGCTTTCTAAAATTTCTCTAAATATTAAATGAGATTCATATACCTTGCATCGATTCTTAACCAATGTTTTTATATTATGTCTAATTTGTTATAATTATTTAAACTGCAGATATTTTTGTTTCATTTTTGAGGATTGTAAAATTATTGTTCTCAAAAAATTATGTAATAATTAGGAGCTTTTCTCCCCGAGCTCCCATGAAAATTGATTTTACCCAGTCGGACTTTCTCAGTATTCAAATATCAGTAAATAAATAATTGAACAAAAGGGTAGCAAAAGAAAGTCATATAAAACAAAGGATCATTTTTTGCTAAATAAAGTCATAATGGAGAATTGTAAAAAAGGGAAGAATCTAAGTATGGATGCATAGATTACAAAAAAGCATTTGACAGCATTTCACATTTGTGGATTAAGAAATACTTACAGATAAAGATGATAATCCCAGCGAAACAACAAAATTGCAAACACACCAAAGGTGAATGAACGCCAGGAATACAGGATACTGTGCTGGAAACACTTAATTTATTGACATAAAATAGGTTGAAGTAAATCTGTCTTCTTCAGAACATCATAGCATGGAATCATGACGCTTATATATCATAATTGAAGTAAAAAGCCCGCCCTGTACAGAGCATCATCAATTTCCATATTATTTGTGGTCATACTTGGGCTACTGAGGTGAGATGAATCAATAAAATACTTACAGATATATAAGATACACCCTACACTGATCAAGTACATTATAGCGACCATAAAACAGTGGCAAACAACTTTGCAGCAAAGCCATGATAAAGGACAAATTATTAACCCAGGGATACAAATTCAAAGGGGGATATTCCAGGGTGACTGTTTGTCACCACTGCCCTTTTGTCTTGCCTTTAACTCATTAAGTTGTCTACTTAACAGATTAGGTCATGGTTACAGTTTGGCAGACAGACAACAACAAAGTGTAAAGACTTCTCATCCTGTTTTTGTGGACGATTTGAAACTGTATAGTTCATTAGATGAGGAGCTGAAAGCACAACTGGAAGTGGTCAAAACTTTCTCAGATGATATAAGAATGTCATTTGGTCTTGATAAATGTGCAAAAGTAACATTTAAAGCAGGAAAGCTGCATCATCATCATCATCAGCCCCCTTTATCCCATTTTTTTTTTCTACATGGGGTTGGGGTATTGTGTTAACTGTTGCTACCTCTCTTGATTCATGCCACACTCCTGCCTTCTTCATCACTCGTGCCTGACTGTCGCAGATCTTCTTTCACACAATTCATCCATCTCTTTGCTAGATGTCCTTGCTTCCTCTTACCTTCTTCCTGTTTGTCCCAAATCTTCCTCACCAGATTGTCTAAAGCAGGAAAGCTGCAGCACCAAGATAATATGGGCCTACTCAAAATTGATTTCATGTATAGATCTGCAGTTGCAGGCTTGCATACATTATCTGCTGACCTCATCAGATCCAAACATAGTGAAAGTTTTGATACATGAAGAGAACAAATATAAGATGACTTCCCTACTTAGTTTAGTAGAAGCATATCAGTGTCAAGTGGGACTGGAAACCAAACCAGAAGTAGAGAAAAATCAGGAAACAACTGAATGTGCCAAAAAAAAAAAAAAAGAAAGAAAGAAATTAAGGAAAAGGAGCAGACGAGAAGGCAAGAAATGTGGAAAAGGCATAAATATAGTTGCAAATACAGAAAATTCCTGGAACAAGCTCGTGCTGGTCAGGATCTGACACAGGAATTATTAAGGAAAGGTGAATTTAAACCAAAAGATGAAAGGTTAATATTAGCAGCCTAAGGTAGTGGATTGTGTACAAAGTCCAATGAACATGTGGTAGAAACAAACAAATGCAGGTTTTGTAAAACAAAACTGGAAAAAAAATGCACATCTTGTCGCTGGGTGTGATACACTAATGGCAGAAGGCCTGTATACTAAAAGGCATAATAATGTGGTAAGACTGTTGCACTGGGGTTGTGCAATTTTTACAATATTAAAGTAGCCAAGAAGCATTGGTAATATAAGCCACAAAGCATTATAGAGAATGAAGAAGTTTATATCACATGGGATCACCAGTTACCAAAGTTCAAAAAATAGATGCGAGAAAACCAGATATACCAGTCCATGAAAAGAAGACAATTGTAGCATTGATCATTTAAATTGCTGCACCCAGTGATTGTAGTGTCTTACATACACAGAGACACAAAGTCATAAAATACAAGAATTTGGAGGCAGAAATGAGGGTAATGTGGAAGAAGGATAACGACACTGTTCCACTAGTAGTAGGAGCAATGGGTCTCATAAAAAATAATTTACAGTCTTATTTAGATATTCTACCAATACATGTAAACTCCTTATGAATTGCAGAAGGGGTCACTTCTGGGCACATTGTGGGTGCTGTGAAGAGCACTTCTGGCTAACATCAAAGATTGAAACAATACTAATTTCATGAACTTTAATTATCATTTAACTTAGGAATGTGGTCCATCGATGTCATGGTATTAGAAACCCAAAAAACTTTGTAAAATTAAACTGAGTGAGAAATGTGGTTATCTGTGGCAATACCCTGATTCCACATCTGTCCCTGACATGGATGCAGCACTTGGCATTAATCAGCAGATGTGTAGTTGATCCAGTTACAGAAAAATAATTATGGAGCTGGTAAGTGTGCTGTGTGGGCTATAGGACAATGCGCAACACTTGCATGACATCTAGTACATGGACAGTGACATGGAGTATAGGGACAGAGAGCAGATGGTGCTGCTCAAGTTATTGGTGGCTAACAAAACATCCACTGGTGCATCCCTGAGGCAGATGTTAACTGCCCGCTAGTCTGCTTCTACAGGTCCTGCTGTCCATGGCCATAGGAAGGTCCAGATGTGAAGAGCACTGAAGTGGACTCCATTAAGGTGTAAGATCACAGACCACTACATTACACATTACCAGTGTTCATGATGTAGCAGCTCCATCTTGCCACTGGAAGATGGGATCTCTGATTTCCAGTAACCTGCTACCAGACTGGACTGATGCTTCTACACAACATGTCATGCAACATGGCAAACCCTACAAATAACTGACTGCAGCTCTCAGCTAAATACTGCAATACTCCACTGCATGCATCTGTGCAGTGGTAACATCTCTTAAATTGACCAAAAGCATGTTTCAGTCATGTTGTATGTCTCCTTATATATAGTATCGCATGCCATCTCTGCTATGGTGTGGAGGTTGTCGATGGGAGCTATTATGCATGGTTTTAATGCATATCCAATATCCCCCTGCAACATATCATAGGAGGTTACTAGGCTAATAGCTCTGGGCCCCTTACAAGCATAACCAAGAGTTTATCCCTAAAAAGAAACATGAGTCAGCACCTGTTGCCCCTGTCAATGAGGGACACAGGTGGAACCCCTGAGACAAACTTGTGGTTTCCTATCCACTTATCAATGTTGCACTTGAAGAGGGTCAGCGAGGTACTCCGTTTGATGTATATAGGAAGTCTGTTTCAGAGACGGGGCAACCTCTGGGAGACAAACCTGTCTCTCCAGCAGGTTTTGTTGATGTCGCATATTAGATTCAGGCCTTTTGAGAGGGTAATATGTGAGAAGTTAGACTTATGGATATGGAGCATCTCTAGTAGGTCAGGGTCACCTCTGAGCAATCTATATGATACTGAGTAAAGTGATAGTGATTTGAGCCTGTCCACATAGGACAGGTGTTGGAGGCCATAGATTCTCTTTGTGAGGTATTTCTGTGTCCTCTCCAGTTGGTACAGATGTTTGGAGAGGTACATATTAAATGGGGTGTCATACTTAATTATTGGTCTAATGAGGGAGGAGTATAGAGAGGTAATAACCTCCTTTTTTCTGGATGCAATCCCTTTACTTATGAGATGAACCAAGTAAAAGGCTTTTCTGGCCACTGATTGGAATAAAGTTGTGTTTACTAGCTATTGCTTATTGAAGTCGAACTATATAGGGAAGTGGATGACAGCCTTTATTGATACCTTACAGCGAACATTCATTTGGTGGTTGATGGTGATTGTGTTTTTGGTAGATAGGAATTTATGCCAATTTATGCCAAGTTGTGTTAGCTTTTCGATGATGCACAAGTGGGAGATTGTGTTTAAGGCCTTGGCCAAGTCAAGGTATGTGCTAACTTTCCCTCATCAAGGCCTTGGTGACAGTCTTAAAGAAGTCAACCAGGTTCAACAGGCAAGATCTGCCCTTGATGAAACCTAACTGGGTGGGGTCAAGTGCTTGGAGATTGCCTATGTCCTTGTTTATGAGGTCCATAATAATATGCTCCATAGTTTTACAGATCAGACTTGTCAAGCTAATGGGGCAATAGTTTCCAGGGTCAGTAGTGGCACCACCTTTGTGCAAGGGGATGACAATGGCAGTTCTCCACTCTGCTGGAATGAAGCCTGTACTTAGGCTGTGGTTGAATAGGGTGCTCAATGGTGAAGCCAGTTCTTGCTGGAGATGGTGCAGAATACAGCTGGGGATACTATCAGGTCCCATGGAAGCTGTGTTCTTTGCCTAGGATAGGGCCTTTAACAATTGATCTATGGAGAAGTGAGGTGTGGGACAAGTACTGGGGATGTCGAAAGGGCCTTGGGGGGCAGGGGATGAAGTTTGCTCTTACCTATCTGCTAGCTGGTTGGCTAAGTCAACAGGATCAGTGTAAGTGATACTGTGAAGTACTAATTCGGAACAAACCTGGGCTTTACCATGGAGGCTTCTGACGTAACTGAAGAAGGCTTTGTGGTTTCCCTTTGTTTCAGAGGCTAATTTTTTATTCATAATTGGCTTTGGAGGTTTTCACTAGTGATCTAATTTGCTTGTTGAGGCTAAGGAGGGAGTTTTTCCAATTTGGAATTTGTTCCTTTTTACCTTTGGACAACACTTTCTTCCTTTTGTTGTAAAGCCTGTTGATGGAGGATGTCCACCAAACAGGTTTGTGTTTCCTTGAGGAGCAGGTTTTAGTTCTGTTGGGTATGGCTGAGTCCATGCAGTTGTACAGGTGCTTGTATACTGCAGTAGAGTACTGTTTAGCATAACTGTCTGCATCCTCTGAGAGGGGGGGTGTGAAGCTACAGATACCCTCCCTTAGAAGGTTGTAGTCAGCTTTTAAAAAGTTTTTTAGCTTGATTATGGCTGGGGGGGGGGGGGGTTGGGTGGGAAAGAAAACTTCAAACGAGACAGTCTGATGATCTGATCTCACCAGGGAAGAACATACTATGGGAGTGGTGCAGCAGTTGCCCATGTTGGTGAGAACCAAGTCCAGAATGTTATCTCCCCTTGTGGGGGATGAGACGAGCTGGTCTAGTGCATTAGAACTGATGAAGTCAAGGAATCATTGGGCGAGTGCATTAGTGCAGGAATAGTTCACCCAGTCTATGGTGGGGTAGTTCAAGTCACCAAGGATCAGGGTGTTAGGTGTACCTTGATGAAGTCAAGTAGATCCAGATAAGAGGAGTGGGTGTCCTGAGTCATGGAGGGGGGGTCTATAGCTGGCTATAACTTGAGTAGGTGTCTTGCCAATTGTCAGTTGCACCTGGAGTAGTTCCAGTGTGTCATGCTGGCAAATCAGTCTGGAGGTGTGCCTGTCCTTAATAAAGATAGAGACTCCACCACCCTTATTCTTCCCAACCTCATTTTGGGGTCAGAATGTGTGGAATGAGGTATAGCATGGTAAGGCAAGGGTACTCTCCGCAGCTCTGAGCCATGTTTCCGTGACTGCATAGACATCAGCATCTTCCAGTGCAAGGAGTGCCTCCAGTGAGTGCATTTTCAGGTTAAGGCTCCTAGCATTAAGCAGCATAACTTTCAATTAGCTTTTTGACAGATCTTTTATGTTGGAAGATTTGTCTTTGAGACATTGCCTAAAAAAGGCACAATGGGGAAGGCGAGATCCTTGGTCAGGATCCGGAATCCCAGTGATGACAGGTGGAGGCCGTCTCTGGCAAAGCATCAAGGCCTGTCAACCATGTCATCCCAGGGAGACAGATACTGGATTCCCATGGAATGACACCAAAAACTAAGCCAATTATTGAAGTCAATTATTTTTTGTTGGTATTGTGGTAAATTCTTGGTGAAGGTAGGATGCTGCTTAGGGTTAGGGTCATACCTGCCTGAGACATGTACTCTAAGAGCTCATTCATGTCTCTCTTCATATAGTCCAGGGAGGTACATCTCAAGTCATTCACACCAACATGAACAATGACAGAGTCATACTTGTACTTGTTGTGGAGAGACTTAAGTGTGTGCGTGATGTGGCGGATTCTGGCACCAAACAAACAACTGACTGTGACCATCGCCTTGTCAAGCCTGGTGAGGGGGACATCATTGTGTCTCACAATTGAGTCACCAATGACTAGTATGTTTGGTTTATTGTTATGCCTTGTGGGCTGTGATGGTTTATTGTTTTGCCTTATGGGCTGTGTTTGTGAGAGGGTCTATGTTATATGTTCGAAGTCTGAAAACTTCGTATCTCATATAATCGGCTCCATATGAGCAAAGTTTTCAAACATTGAACATAAAATATAAACAAACTAAAAATAAAAAAGCCTACCTAAACACTCTATTCAGGGGTGCAAGCCCCCCTGCACCCCCACACCCCCCGCTACTTAAATATACCAACTCCAAGATCGCACTACATTGAAGTGAAGGGAAATATTCCCTACGGCGATCTACGTTGAAATGTTCGATGTTTGAAAACGTCGCTCATATGATGTCGATAATATGAGATTCAAAGTTTTCAAACTTAGAACTTACAATATAGACCCTTTGTGAGACACTGGTGTGTTGTCTGATGGGTGTTATGTGTTTGGTGTTGTGTGTGGAATGTTTGTGAGTGTGTTTTGGAGGTCTCTGCTGTTTAGGTATGTTTTTATTGAGGCTCTCTGCATAGGTGTGTGTGTGTGTGTGTGTGTGTGTGTGTGTGTGTGTGTGTGTGTGTGTGTGTGTGTGTGTGTGTGTGTGTGTGTGTGTGTGTGTGTGTGTGTTGTGCTTGGCTATGTGATGTGAGTGGTGTGTTTGTGCTGGCAGTCTCCTCTTTGCCAGGAGTACTGACTGTGGTACGAGAGAGCATGGATTCTAGGTTACTGATGTAGATGCATTTCTCGTGTGTACAATAATTATGTGCTAGGAGAAGAGGGCTGTCAGTAAACATGAGGCAGTTGCTACACTGTCTCAGTCTGCCCATGTCGACCAGGCTGTCAGGAGAAACTGATGGGAATTGTCCAGATATAGTGCTCCGAATGCTTGGGCAGACTTATTGAGAGAGGTTTTTATAAGGGTTTGCCACAATAGTGTAGATCACAAAAAAGCTTAAATGTAAAGTAACTGGCCTGAAGCACAAGTGCTAAAACCAAAACTAAGATGTTTAGAATAACATATAAATTTAATCAGGATACTAACAAGCAGTAATAAATGCAGCAGAATAAAAGCACTTGAACACTTAAGAACACACATCAAAAATAAGGTGATAAAGTAGGAAGAACACAATTACTGTAAATGCAGCTGAATAAAGTGTATTTTTTATGTTAAGTGGAGAAGGAGGAAACAGAAGATGGTTCAAGATTAAGAAACTAAGGCTGGCCTTCCCAAATGCTATCTCTGTACTCAGTAGACTGAGCCGATGAGGTGGGATAGGGCGCTACCTGTTGCATTCTATTGCAGCTCTATACTTGCCTGCATGTACATCTGCCAAGTAGATAATCCTGTGGAAGGTCACCCAGCATGAAACATTGGTATGTGCCAGACATCTGCCAGATAATCAAAATGTGGGAACTGCCTGGTTGCCTCGTGGGAACACTATAGATTATACTCTGGGCATAGTAAACTATCTGGCAGCTGAGGGAAGGGAAGCCATTCCTGTTGATGCATCTGAAAACATGTGGACCAGATGAGGTTTAATAGTAATGTGTGTACAGTCATTTCCCTCAGGGCTTTGTGGAAATGGGTATTGTTGTAGAATGCACATATAGTAGTGTTTTTAACCCTGTAGTCTTTGGGAATCACATATGATCTTTTTAATGCCACTTCATAATATTGATGAACTGGTGTAAGATATGCAAAGTTGATGGCTGCAAAATTCATAGCCTGTCCCCTGTAAATTATCAAAAGGTCCGGTAGCTAGGATTGTTAAATCATCACATACCTTAATGTCCACTGGGATAGGGTGTCCACATATATCCCCAAGTTCTACTTGATGGTAACACAGACTGACAAGCTCCAATATGGTATACCTGTCCACACAGAATCACCCTATGATCAGCTGTTCATGTCAGCCAAGTGGTGGTAAGTTAGATGCTGATAGTAACACCTGAGTTGGTGCAGAGAGCCATGGCATGCCACGTTGACTGCTCTGCGAGCAACCACCAGAGCATGCCATTCTGCTACAGTTACCACTGTCAAAAATGTTCTAGTGTCCAGTACACCAGTAATTCCTTCTGTTCAGAATAGTTGATTGTTGTGGCACAGCACACCTGCTTTATATGTTTCTGTATTGTTCAGCCATGTTTGATGCCATTATTTGCATATCCTCTGTTCCTTATTTGCATCTGGAACCTCATTTCCATGTTATTATGCAATCATTTGCATACAATGCACATAAAGTCTTCTTTCAGCTTTTCCCAGTTAGGGGTCACCACAGCAGAACAACAGCCCACAGAATGATTGCCAGTGGAGTTTTACTGTCTCGAGTTGCCAGCCTGGCACCCAACCTTCCACAGAAGGCACGCGCGTGCACACACTCACACCTAGAGCCAATTTAGAGTGTTCAATCAACCTACAGCATGTCTTTGGGATGTGGGAGGAAACCAGAGCACCTGGAGGAAACCCACATGACCACAGGGAGGACATGCAGACTCTGCACAGAAGGCACCCCAGCCGAGAATCGAACCAGGGAACCTCTTGCTATGAGGCAGCAATGCTAACGCTGCACCACCACAGCCACCCGACACTGTACATAGAGTATTTTTTCTAATATAGCCTTGCTTCTTGTGTCTCTGAATCACCTCTTTCCAGCACATTCTCTCTCTCTTTGAGATGTTTTGTGCATCACAATTCACTAATTACCAGCTCTGCCTTGTTTTATGACTGTAATGGATGTAACACTTAGGTTTAAATATCACTGCTTTGTGGTGCTGATGTTTTAAGTAAAAACCTTAACCTATTTCTTGCTGAGTAACAAAAGTACCAAAGGGTAACCAAACAAATCCACTAGAACAAAGACCTTTTGGAAGCACGGCTGTGTCTGCTGCTAAATATTCGACAAATCAAAAGGACAACTTGGTGTATACGTTAAGCACTTTTGTTCTTTTAATATTTAAAACTTTATAAGAAAATAAACTGTTGAAAACACAAAAGTGAAGAACCAGGAGCAAACACCAAAATACATGGTGTTTGCTCCTGGTTCTTCGCTTTTGTGTTTTCAACAGTTTGTTTTTCCTTTTTTGATGATTTATAAGAAAATAAGACAACCTCAAGCTAACAGTTTAAATCTAAAACAGGAAATTACATCATACTTCATCAATCCAATCAGAAAATTACCATAATTCTCCTAAAAAAAAGCATTTACCTTAATACAGTTTTTACAAGAGTGCTGAAAATTCTAAAAATGCATAAATAAATAATGAATAAAACAGTGTAAGAAACTTCTGTGTGGAAGTATTTCAATTCTTGTATGTCTTGTTAATCAGTATATATTAAAAATCAGAAAAAAATTCAGAAAATGTTAGTAGAAGTAGCAAACTTAAAAACATCCTAAATCAAAAAATAAAAACTTATTTTGAAATATTATTAATATTATACAGAATTATTAACTCTATTAGGTATTCAGAAGTAATCCAAGCAGGGTATTCAGTCTGTTTCCAGTCAAAAATCCTTTATTAATAATGAATAAAAACACTTAAAAAAACCAATATATGAAATGTGTAAAAAAGGAAGAGAAAGTATGTTACAAAGCCTTATATTTAAGTAAACTTTTAACAGTGATGGTTTCATTAAGAACCGGCTCATGATCTGCTTTTAACAGTACCTGCCACTTCAATTCAACTTATAATGAACAACTAACATTGAGCCAACTTTGTAGTTATCATGATTTAAGATATATGAAGGCAGACAAAGGAAATAGGTTGGTTGTAATGAACTATTGTGATTACAGAAATGTTATGCTCAAATTACTATCAGACCCCAAATGTTATCAGAAAGTTTCTAAAGATGCTGTTTGAAACAGTTTTAAGCAAGTTCATCTGTTGTTATATTTGTTATATCAGGGTTACATCAGTTTGGAGTTGTTTGAATTTCTACTCGTAGAACAACCACAACTTGGGAGGATATTCAATATACCCAAAATTCATAAAAACAAGGAGAAACCTCCTTTCAGACTTATTCTTTTGGCTCCTAACAGCAAACCCGTTATGATTATCTTTTGTTTGAACAGTATACTGAATCCTATAGTGCAAAAAAGTCCTTTTTATTTAAAAGATTCTTGGGTGTTCCTTGACCTTCTAAAGAAGTATGAGTTTCAGGGTAATGAGCAAATTGTTGGTACTACTGATGTTACCTTATTGTACACAACAATTTATCAAGAAAATGAGATTGATTTTGTTTGACTATTTTTAAGCATCTCTTCTGATTTGAATGGTGTTGAAATTAACACAATTTGTTTGTTGCTTGATATTGTTCTAAGCAACAATTATTTCTGTTTTAAAGAAAGCATTTTCCAGCAAGTAGCGGAGGTTGCAGTGCGAACCAAAGTGGCCCCACCTTTTGCCAACATGGTCACATGCTGGTGGAAAATGTGTTTCTTGGTTAAACTGCCTCTTTTTATATATGTGTCACTATATAGAAGATTCATAGATGATTTATTTTTTGTTTGGACAGAAAGTAATGATCTGTTTGATTTTTGCAAGACGTCAAGTGGTTACCAGCTCCATTTTATGAAATTCAGTATATTTTGGGGACAAATTATTATACTCAGCAGACTGATCAGTGCTGATGTTAAGTTCCACAGTGAGGTAAATTCTCTTAAAGTGATATTCAAGTTGCAGGGTTATCCTGAAGCCAAACTAAAATTGATCTCTCAAAATATTATAGCAACTAGGATGACCAAGTTCCTCCCATTCTTCTTTGTGGTTTTGTCCCTAGAAGTGATACTGATGCTGGTTTCAACCTCAACAAGAATCTCACCTTTCTGATCCCTATGAGTTTATAGGAGTCTCATATCAGAAAAATTATAAATGAGAACTGGAAAGTGATTTGGGGTAACCCTGACTTAGTCAAAATTGTTAGTCATAAACCACAGTTTATTTACAAAAAGTGTAGTAACTTGAAGCAAATGTTAGAACAGACCAATTAATTAAGAAATGTATCTGTGGGTCACTCCTTTGGGACGTTTCCTTGTCATAACTGCAAGTAATGTAGATTTGTAAATAGTACCAACAAAGTTTTTTTTAAACATTTAGATTACACTTTAATTCCAAAAAAGTATATTTTACTGCAACAGTGAGAGGATTATTTATTTGGCCTCATGTTGCAGCTGTAAACATTACTACATTGGTAAAACTGTTAGAAGACTTTCCCAAAGAGTCAGAGAACACATGATGGCTATCAAAAATAAGGACTTTACCAATGCCCTGGCCAAATACAATGTGTGCAGTTCTGACTTTCCCAAGTTTGTATTTTAAGTAATAGAAAAAGTTGACCAGTCACTGTTTGTTGACAGCTTCAACAACTATTTATAGTATAGCCAATTGAAGTGGCAGGTACTGTTGAAAGCAGATCATGAGCCAAGTCTTAATGAAACCATCACTGTTAAAAGCTTACTTAAATATTTAAGGTTTTGCAATGTACTTTCTCTTCTTTTTTACATATTTTATATATTGTTTTTGAAGTGTTTTATTCATTATTTATTCATGTATTTTTAGCATTTTTCAGCACCCCTGTAATTCATGTCTTAAGGTAAATGCTCTGTTTTTAGGAGAATTGTTGTAATTTGCTGATTGGACTGATGAATCATGATGTCATTTCCTATTTTAAACTGTTAGCTTGAGGTTGTCTTATTTTCTGATGAAGTTCTAAACATTCAAAGAATGAAAGTGCTTAAAGTTTACACCAGGTAGTCCTTTTGGTTTGTTGAATATTTAGCAGCAGATACAGCCGTGCTTCTAAAGGATTTTGTTCTATTTCTTGCTGACTTACTGAAGTTTGTTTTGGACCACTGCATTGTTATGCTAATATTGCATTATTTTGTACCCCATTCATGTAGATACCAGGTGCTGGACTGTGTTATTATAACATTTCTGGTGATGTGTAACTCTTTCCATTTCAGTTTTGGCTTAGGATGATGACTGTTAGTGGCTAGCCATATGTATGCTGCTTCCGATCATCACTGTATCTAGTTGGTTATCTTGTAATATTACTTATCCATGTTACAGTATATTTTACGCTATTTCTTCAGGCTACTCTCTGTAGCTAATCCACTGGTATGATTTCTGTCTGTATTCCTTCAGATCAGTTAACCTTATAGCAGCAGATTGCTGGCAGTGCTCTGCTTTACAGTTCATTGCACTTTATAAATCCAGCCCAGTGTGGATTATGAAAATGTTACTTGCTGTACTGAAAATAATATAAAGCACCTTGACTCAGCACACACCTGAGTGGCAGCGTGCTGCATAAATGGAACCTGTGAAAAGTGCCTCTTCAGAGGCTCTTTGTAAAACTGCTCTACTTCATCATTTATTTCTGAATATTTGATGACCAGTGTCATTATTTTATAACAGATATTTAATGTTAAGTAAAAAGCTACCCATTTCAATAACACCAAGTGGTGATTGCAGTTCCCATAAGAGGATGAAGGACTCTTTAAAGAGGTATGGAAACCCTGCATATATTTGTTATAATAACCAGTAAATTAATAAGAAAAGTGACAGACAGCACAATCTAGTAATTATTACCAAGACTGTGCCATCACTTTTTCATGTAGCTCTGCTTTTGTAACTGAAGATGTTACCCTGGCATATCAGGCAGCTTACATAACAAAATCATGCTCTTCTTTTACCAGATGGCGGAAAGATGTTGGGTAAATAAGAAATGTTGTTTATTTATTTTGGACTCCACAAAAGTGTATTTGCAGAAATGCTACACCTTGTTTTCTCTTTTTATCCCCTGCCCCTCTGGTGGCACACTTTGAAGTATGAACTGTCTCCAGTGTGTTATAAAGAACTTGTCTGATCTGAGCACTTCTAT
Source organism: Protopterus annectens (assembly GCF_019279795.1). Lineage (NCBI taxonomy): Eukaryota > Metazoa > Chordata > Ceratodontiformes > Protopteridae > Protopterus > Protopterus annectens. The sequence goes on along the minus strand of NC_056743.1, from coordinate 1,009,324,971 downwards.
TTTGCAAGAAAAATTACACCCTTGAAAGTACCTTTTAATCTGACAAGTTGTAGAGCAATGAGTAAGTTTCCAAGGTCTTACTGTAAGACAGAGAAATATTTTATTTATTTACTTTTTTATACGTCAGTATTTTGTGTTCCCTACCATCCACCTTAGCTGGGTCCTGGAGCACATCCTCAATGTCCACATAAAGAAAGAGAAGAAACTAAGGTGTCCAGTTATGACACCATTCTGACTGAAGGGGAGGCTTTCTCAATAACCTATTTAACCCCACCTCCTGCCTATAGTTGGCAGTGGCATCAAAGAGTTTTTTGTGCATTTGCTACTATGTGCGCAACTTCTGCTGCATTTGATCTGCCTGCATGGGTGGGGGGAGTTCGTAGGCAGAAAACCCACCTTCTTCCCTGGATAAGTGGACAACTATTTAAGATTCTCATTCCTATACCACTCTCAGCCTGTTCTTGCAGTACCCAAGGTTGCTATTCTTGCCTGAGTCACATTCATCTTTCATCCCACTGCACCATGTATCTGTCAAGGTGAAATATTTTGATAGTTTCACATGCTTCATTTGCATAGTCCATTTATGAAAACAGTGTACTGAGTGCATGTCTCGAAAAATGTAGATGCAGAACAATGCCATCTAAGTAGAATTAAAACAACATTGTTTTGTGAAACACTCAAAGGCATAGAATGTGTTAGTTTACTGTATATTCATTTTCACTTATGTTTTGACCAAATTATGAAAATCAATTCCCATGACTACAGGACTGAGGAAATTTTTAAATTATTCAAATCTGTTTCTCAAGAAATGTAGAAAACAGATACTGTTTCTGCTATTTTGCCCCGTTACCAAAAAGTGAAATATCCTTAACGTTATACTTAATTTTACAGCTGTCTTCACATGGAGCAGCATTTGAACTCACAGTACACCATTCATTTTTACATAGAGTGATGTTCTTCATCAGCAGTAATCACTGCTGCAGTAGCCTAAGCTATATGGATTATATCCTGAATATAATATAACTGCTGGACAGCGTCCAAGGCTTCAGGGCACCTTCCATATGCCCAAACTTTTAGTCAGTTTAAGCTGAGCTGACTAAAAAGAAAAGTTTGGACATCAAGCCCTTCAGAGCTTTCCTGCTGCTGAAGTGTATGCTCCTGTGAGGCTTTCGAGGATCAGTGGTTGGTTTATGCTGTTCCCTTGCTAGACAAATAAGTTCCCTTTTGGGGAAAACCTTCCATTAAAATTTTTTTTAATGCTTTCCTGTCTAGAAAACTTATTTTAAAGCTAGGTGTTTGTTTTAATAGAAGTCATGACACTGTATTGCACATTTAAACAAGAATGCTCTTTTTTCTGTCAGTTTACAAGTTGTTTAAATTAATTGAAAACCATGTTTTTTGTGGCTAAATAAATTCTGATGAACATGGATTTGTGTGCTCGCATGTCTTCCACTACTGGAAAATAGTAATTGTAATAGCCAAGAGTTGTATATCTAACATACAAAGGCCACAAGTAAGGATCATATATTTATATTTTCAGATCAGGTTGACTAAATGGCAAATAATGCTGGATTTGTTTGTGGCTAAATAATGCTTATTTTACCTTTGGGGCTGGCAACATGTTTAAAGTGCTTTTACTGTGTTTTTGTGTGGAAAAAGTGACTTTTAATGATCGATTTTTACCAGCTCTTGCTGCTTGTTTTCCCCAGGAAAGAGGCACCATTTTCGCATAACCATAGAACAAACTATCAGTCCCACAGTAGGTCCTTCTTCCAGCCGCAAAAAGAAAAAGCTAAGCAGACAACCTTTGCCACCACAGCAGGCTAGAAATTTGCCTCAACCCCAGGTGGGTGACTCTGCTGCGGCCATTAATTGTACCTCAGACCATTCATCTTTAACTCCACATCCCTCTGGTGTAGCACCTATAGCCATAATGGACCAGGGTTTAGCCACATCGTCTATAGCTATTGAAGTCCCCTCAGTGGGCAAGAGACAGCTACTCTTGTCAGTTCTGGGAAAGGGAAGAGGGAAGTGTTCCCTGTTTTGTCAGAATGTTGTGCCCATCCCTGGAGAAGCTGCTGCTGTCATTAATAACACCATTGGCCCTATTTTCCTGTCTAAAAGAAACAGAAAACTAAACTTGATCTATTCCTACTCAAATCTTCTTTGACGGGAGTGGTTTACTGGGTCTGTCTCAGGGTTTAATCCAGGCTGTTGATCCTTCTTCTAAAGTAATTTCTGGCAAAAGAAAGAGGGATACATTTTTCCTGAAGAGGTTCAAGATTCTAAATCTGAACAGGAAGTTGAAGAGACAGATAGGGTTTTCTCCTCAAATTTATGATTCAGACACAGAAAAGAGCTCAGTTTCTGATTCTGCCTATGGGGATTTCTCATTCTCGGAGACTATTTCCAGAATGTGCCTGTGTTTTCAGTGGGAGGACACTGATGTTTCTCAGTCCCTCTGAAAGTACTATGAGCTTTTACAGAAGTAATTTCCAGAACCTTCACCCATTCCTCCATTTCTTTCAGTTTTGGAGGATGTGTGTGTTACTGTCTGTAATTTTCCTGATAGTCAGCCAACTACCCCTAAAAAGGCAGATAGGATGTATAAAGTTCCTCAGTCATTTGTTTTTATACACTGTTCCCAAACCTGACCCAGCAGCAATAGCTTTAGTTAATACTACTGCTTCTAAACATTTAGTTAATTCCAATCTCTCTCTTTCTGATAAAGATGGGAAAATTATTGATAAGTATATGTGAAAAAGTGTATACTTTTGCAACTTAGATTCTCAGAATTTTGAATTGTCAGACGTATACGTTAAAGTTTGTTCTAACTGTGAAAACATGAGGAATGTTTTTGTCTGCAGTTTCCTCTTGCAAAGAAAAATCTGCTTTAAATAATTTAGTTACTTCTATTGTACAAGTCACTACTTACTGTTTGCAGTGTGTGTGTATGATTCATAGGTTCATAGGTTGGTACTAGGCTATCAGCCCTAGGGCCTATACAAGCCTAGCCATAACAATTCCCTGGCTATTTCTTCCCACATTATTTACTTTCCTGGACCCCTGTCTAGCAGGGCGACTGACGTGATCCCTGGGGTGAATTTCCTTTCTCCCATCCAATCATCAAGGTTCCTCTTGAAGAGGTCCAAAGAGGCACTCTGCTTGACATGTATGGGCAATCTATTCCAGAGTCTGGGGAGTCTCTGGGTCAGGAACCTATCCCTCCAGCATGTTTTGTTTATTGTGATGACAAGGTTTAGATCCCTCGGGCGTGTAGCTCTGAGGGATTGGGATTTCTTTAAGTGTAGCATGTCCAACAGCTCTGGGTTTGACATGGCCTTGTATGTTAAGCAGAGATTGCCTCTGAGTAGACGATATGTGACAGAGTATAGCTGGAGTTTCTTAAGGCGGTCAGCATAGGGCATCTGCTTTAGGCCTGTGATTCTTTTAGTGAGGTATTTCTGAGGCCTTTCCAGTTGTTGCAGATGTCTTGAGAGGTACATACCAAATGGGGCGTTGTATTCTATAATGGGTCTAATGAGGGATGAGTACAGTGGGACAATGACCTCCTTTTTTCTGGATGAAAAGCCCTCCGTGATGAGGTGTGCCACATAGAAGGATTTCCTGACTGTTGGCGATGTGGTTATCGAAGGTGAGACCACTGTCCACCTGTGTCCCTAAGTCTCTTATCACACTTTCTGTGTTTAGTGTACTGCCACCTATATGGTAATTCATGGATACATGTTTTTCCCAAAGGGATAACAATACATTTCTTGGCATTGAGCTTGAGCCCATGGCTCTGGCACCAAGCATCTGTTTCTGTAAGGCCCTTTTGTAGAGTATCCACATCATTTGGGGATTCAATAATGGCTCCCAGTTTGCAGTCATCTGCAAACTTTGTTAGCCAGAGTCCCTTAGTGTTGACCTGTACTTCAGAGAAGTAGATGCCAAACAAGAGCGGCCCCAGGACTGAACCCTGAGGTACTCCACTTGTCACTTGTCTGGAGCTGGATTTGGAGTAGGCTACTTTTACAGTGTGGGTTCTATCAGTAAGCCATTTAGCAACCCATTGGGTGACATAGGGATTAATACCCAACTTAGTAAGTTTATCTATGATTCCAGAGTGGGGGATGGTGTCAAAGGCCTTGGCAAGGTCTAGATAGGCTGTGTGGACCACCTTACCCTTGTCCATGGCTCTGGAGACTGATTCAAAGAAGTCAATCGGTCCTTCACAAACCCAAACTGGGTGGGGTCCAGTGTTTGAAGGTTGCCAATGTCTTTGTTTATAAGTTCCATGATAATACGCTCCATGGCCTTACAGATAAGGCTTGTCAGACTGATGGGACAGTAGTTTCCGGGATCCAAGGTGGATCCCCCCTTGTGGATTGGGATAACTGTAGCTCTGCGCCACTCAGTGGGCATAAAACCTGAGGTGAGGCTATGATTAAACATGACACTTAGGTGAGGTGCCAGTTCATATTGTAGTTCATGTAGTACACAGCCCGGGATGTCATCTGGTCCCATGGATGCTGTATTCTTGGCTTTAGAGAGTGCGTTTTGTACCTGTGTGGCCGTTATTACTGGAATTTGACAATCTTCCGGTATTGAGATGGGCCATTTAGGGGTGAGAGGGGGGTGAAGTTGGCACTGAATCAATCTGCCAGGATATTGGCAATATCCTTTGGAGCAGTATATTTATTGCCATTCTGTTTTAGCTCAGAGCAGATCTGAGCATTGCCATTTAGATTCTTGACATAGTTATAGAATGCTTTGTGGTTGTCTTTGGAATCTTTGGCAATTTTATTTTCATAACTAACTTTGGAGGATTTTATGAGGCATCTCAGTTTCTTACTGAGGCTAGTAAGGGAGTTTTTTGCATCCTGGGATTTTCCTCTTTTCTGCAAAAGTTTCTTCCTTTTGTTGTAAAGTTTGTTTATGGCAGGGGACCACCAGATTGGCTTCCTTTTTTTGGATGAGAGCATTTTGGTTCTATTTGGGATGGCACGATTCATGCATGAGTGGATGTGCTCGTACAGTGCCTTAGTGTAGGATTCAGCAGTTGAACTTTCAGTTCCCGTCTGCATGGGTGTCATGAAGTTTGTCACTTCTGACTTGAGTAGCATGAAGTTGGCTTTGGAGATTTTTTTTTTGTGGTTTTTTTTGGGGGGGGGGGGGGGTGGGATGTGGATGTTAAGGGTGATTAGCTTATGGTCAGACCTGACTAACGAGGGGGTGACCATAGGTATGGAGCATTGATTTGCCATGTTGGTAATGACCAGGTCTAGGATATTGGAGCCCCTGGTGGGACTATGGATTAGTTGATCCAGGGCATTGGAATTTATGAATTCCAAGAACCGTTTCGCAAAGGTGTTGGGACATGAGTAGTTTTCCCAGTTAATGGCAGGGTAGTTAAAATCACCCAGTATTAGGGTGTTTGGTTCTATCTTAATATTTTCCAGTATGTTTAAAAAGGTGTAGTGAGAATCTTGGGGTATGGTGGGGGATCTGTAGCAAGTTACAATTTGGATTGCAATCTTACCTAGTGTTAGTTGCAGTTGGAGAATTTCAGACACATTGTGTTGGCCAACTAGCCTGGTGGTGTGAATATCCTTGGTGAATATTGACACTCCTCCACCTTTAGTGTTTTGGTCCTGGTTTGGTGGCAGAAGTGTGGTAAGAGTTGTAGCCTGGTATTGCAGGGGTGCTCTCTGGAGCCTTGAACCAGGTCTCAGTTACTGCACAGATATCGATGTTCTCCATTTTTAGGAGTGCCTTGAGAGAGTGCATTTTGAGGTTTAGACTTCTAGCATTGAGTAGCATTACCTTCAGATTTTGCATGCTTGTACCTGTTACGGTGGTGGTTTTGTCCTTTGAAGTTTGCCTAAAAAAGGCACTATAGGGGTGGCAAGAGCCTTAGCCAGTAACCTGAATCCCAGAGGCGACAGGTGCAGACCATCTCTGGCAAAGCATCGTGGTCTGTCAATCATGTCATCCCAGGCAGACAGATACTGAATCCCCTTTGAATGACACCATAAGCTTAGCCAATTGTTGAAGTCAATAATTTTATCCTTATATTGTGGTATCATTCTGGGCGAAGGCAGGATGCTACTCAGGGCTAGGGTCATACCTGCCTGGGCCACATGATCCGAGAGCTCTTCCATGTCTCTTTTCATGTAGTCCAGGGAGGTACGTCTCAAGTCATTCACTCCAACATGGACAATGACAGAGTCATATTTGTACTTGTTGTGGAGTGACTTGAGTGCATGCGTTATGTGGCGGATCCTGGCACCCGACAGGCAGCTGACTGTAATTTTCTCCTTATTCAACCTGGTGAGAGGGACATCAGTGTGCCGGACTATGGAAAAATACTGAAGTCAACATATTTTGTATTCTGTATATAAAGGGTTAAGCAGAAAAATGTTCACTAAACTGAAATGTTCTGGAAAATGTTGATCACTGAGGAATGCAGGAGTTAATCTTAAACTGCTGATAAAGTTAATGGTGCAAGAATAACTGTGGTACTGGCTGGTAAAAACAAGTAATCAAACTATCAATTTTAATGAAAGTCTTCTGATCAGGCTCTCCTCAAATGAAAGACCTCCAACTGAAACAGGTTGAAATTAGAGGCCAGTCACTCTTTCCAGATTCAATCCGTGAGGTGGCAGAAAGCTATTTTTTGTTGTTTCTGATTGGAATTTTTGTCTAAATTTTAAGGGACTAGTCAAGGGAGAAATTTAATTTTCTCAAAGTATAAGGAGTATATGTGAATAAATTCCATATACAAGAGATCTCAGGAACAGGAATAGTTTCTCTTAAGAGAAATGGGAACAGGAACCCAATCTGAAGATAAAAGTTTATGTTTGATTTACACCCAAAGAACGTAAAATATTTAGATAAATGGAAAAAGATCATGGGTTTAGTGGATGTTTAAATAAGTCAGAATGTCAAAATCTAGTAAGATTACTGTGCAAACAGGCAGGAAATAAGACAAGGAATCAAAAGAAGGTGGGGTTTCCCAGGCACAGAAATGGCTGGAGGAAGCAAATAAAAGACATAGGGAACAAAATTTGAAAAAGGGTGTGGTAATTCAAGTGAAAGAGATGTGTACTTTGTTAAAAGGAAGATAGTAAAACTTCCAAGTGTGTAGAACCAGAATGCAGACTCTCTTAGATAAAATAGAAGAACATTGGAAGCCCAAGGCAGATTGGACTTGCATTAATCAATGCATTCAATCAGATGGACAGTTATCTACATCATCTCTCACACAATGTTTTGATGCTCATAGTGGGTTGATTAAGGTAGAAAATCAGGAAAATGACTCGCCCTATGAACAGCAATTGAAAATGCACTCCTAATGGGCTGCCAGACAGCCATTGGTAACTTTATACAAAAACATATGATCCTTATGGAGTATGCTAGACATGCTGAGAAATATCTGAAGGAAAAGAAAGATAAACAAGCCCAGACTTTTACAGTTAGTGAAGATGGAACTTTAATGTTAGTTCAGGGTTCCGCAAACCACGGAAGAGGAGGCATAAGTCATTCTGAGGATTTCGAGGGTAGGCAAAAGAGGGGAGTGTTTTGTAAGAAAGGACATTTCGCCAGAGATTGCAGAGGACCGGAGAAACCGATGGTTGCTTCGATGGAGGGTATGAGGAAGAAGAAGAAAGTGAGAATGGGGAAGTAGGTACAAGTGAAGGACAGGAAATGGCAGAAAATGAGAAATATCAAATGATAAATCTAACAGCACTAGCATCAACTATGCAATTGGAATCCCAACCAGTGATCACATTGCAAGTTGAGGGTCGAGACATAGAATTTCTTTGTGACTCAGGGGCTTCAATATCATCCGATGTTACCTCGGATGAATATGTGCTTGTAAAAGCAGCAAATGGAAGAGCCATTGTCCAAACCTCTGTGGTTTAGTTCCAAGTAATAATTTCAAAATCTGCCCAGTACATTTACTAGGAAGAGATTTAATGCAAGTGTTCGGTATAGCAGCCGTCCCAACCTCCACTGGGATGGTGGCAAGGAGAATAGAACTGAATAGTGCAATGCTATTAGAGGAGATCTACATTACTGGTATAGTAATGATTTGATAGAGACAGGACAAATTTGGCATTAAGCAAATACGCATAACAATGTCAGATCCATTACATTGCACAATGTATTACAGAAGATGTGCCGGACCTGATTTAGAATAAATTTCTTAGTTTTAAAGTCACCAAACTAGTATTGCATAGCCTTTTTGGGACACACTAGGTAATTCTGCAGTCACATGTAGCCTTACAAGGGATATGCAGCTGCTGTATAAGAATGAATTAACCACACATATTTCAGTCACGGAGGGTGAAGGAATGTCATGGTACGGTAAGAAAAGAACTGAATGGGTAGGATGGACACCAGAACAGTTGGCAGGTAAGGGCATTCAGGTTCAAAAACTTAACTGGGTTACACAAGCCAGACCGACCGCACCTCAGGGAAGACAAACCGATACAATCCCCTGGGACATTATGACTATGTCTCCTTACCCCCATGGAAGAATCTCAATTGCAGACGATTCCAAACTTATTACGATATTGGACTGATTAGAATGGCAGGACAGGTAAAGATTACACCCAAGTCAGAATTTAGACCTCATAAACAGCAGTATCCCTTGAGCAGAAAGGCAGAGGAGGGCATTTTACCGGTAATCTCAGCACTTTTGAAAGCTGGAGTATTAATTCTGTGCACAGACTCACCGTTATTTCCAGTAAAAAAAACGGATGGGACATGGAGGATGGTACAAGACTTACAGGCAATAAATGCCACAGTGGTACCTCGGGCCCCATGGTCCCAGATCCGTCTATTCTGCTGAACGATATCCTTCCTACGGATAACTACTTTTCTGTAATTGATATCAGTAATGCCTTTTCTCTATTCCCTTGCAGAAAGATAGTAGATTTTGGTTTGCATTATACCTATACCAGGTTAACCATCTTCTCACAAGAGATGTCCACCAATTTGGCTCAGTTCCAAGACTATTCAACTACTACACTTTCTGGCACACGAAGGACATAAGGTAAATAAGTCTAAGTTACAATTTTGTAAATTAGAAGTATGTTACCTGGGTTATACTATCTCTGGGAAGGGCAGGTGATTAGATGACAGCAGAAAGAATGCTATTTTACAAGCCCCCATGCCAACTACAAAAAGAAATTATGTCCTTTTTAGGCATTGATTCCCAACTATGCCGAAGAAGTGCACCCGCTATCAGACTTAATTTTTGCAATACCGATGGCGTAAAGATTTGCTGCACTGGACAGACAAGGCAGTACAGGCATTTACTAGGATCAAGCAACTGATAGCTGGGTCAGCAACATTGGGGTTTCCAGATTACAGTAAGACCTTTATACAGACTGTAGATTGCAAGCAGGGATTTATGACATCTGTTTTAATGCAAATGTATGGAGATAAGTTAAGACCATTGGCATTTTACTCTAGCAAATTAGACTCAGTAGCACGAGCATTACCACACTGTGTGCAAGCAGTAATTGCAGCCGCTGGCGGTACAAGCGCCTGCCACGCGTTGGTATTGTTCCATGATCTTACATTAAAAGTCCCGCACTCTGTAGCAGTCATCCTTCTGCAGGACAAGTTAACATTTCTGTCACCTAGCAGACATTTATCTTGTATGACTACGCTGTTATCGCAGCCACACATGACAATTGAGAGATGCACTACCTTAAATCCAGCGACATTGCTACCTGTTGCTGAAGACGGTATTAGATCTCATACATTCTAAAGTTCTACCAAGACCGGATCTTAAAGATCAACCCTTACTACATGCGGACTGGACACTGTTTGTAGATGGGTCAGCACACAAAGCAGAATAGAGGCAAGACCACTAAGCAGCGGAATTGATTGCTGTGACAAGAGCATGTCTCCAGGACAGGAATGTCATTATCTATGATAGTCAATATGCCTTCTCTACGGTACATGTGTTTGCTCAGCAATGGAAAAATAGGGGGATGGTTACAACCTCGGGGAAAGACATTATGCACAAAGAACTAATCCTTGAATTACTACAAGCATCTGTAAATGCGCTGCTCATACCCATGCTAAGGACCCGGTATCACTTGGTAATGCCCTAGCAGACAAAGCAGCCAAAGAGGCAGCTATGTCCAGTACCTTTTCACTTGAAACCACACCTACAGAATTACAACCAACAAATAAATTTGATTTGCAAACCTTACAAGTCATGCAGGAACTTAGCACAGTACAGGAAAAACAACGCTGGACTAGGTATGGTGTTAGGCAGAACAAAGGAATCTATGTGGGACCGGATAATAAATATGTTTTGCCTACTAATCTTTTTAGGTATGCAGCACTAGTTGTGCATGGCCCTTCCCATCTGGGCCCTGCAGCTATGGTTAAAATTATCCACTTTTGGACCAAGGGTTTTATTGCATATTTTTGTCTATCCTGCATAGTATGTGCTAAATACCACGGGAGGGGTCAGAGTTGCTCGCATCATTTCCAACACCCCCTATCCTTTTCATACAATATGTATGGACTTCATCGAATGGACCCGGCACAACTAAAGAAGTTTGTGTTAGTGATAGTGGATGCATTTACTAAGTGGGTTGAGGCCTTTCCGGTGACACATCCGGATGCTCAAACAGTGGCTAAAATTGTGGTCAATCACATCGTCCCACACTTTGGACTTCCTACACGCATCTACTCTGACAACGGCACGCATTTTGTCAATCAGATCATTCAGAAACTGTCTACAGTTTTCCAAATTGAATTGAAACACCATTGTGCCTACCACCCACAGTCAGCAGGGTTGGTGGAATGCCATAACGGCATTCTAAAAGGCAAGTTGAGAAAACTCATGGCCGAGACACATCAGTCTTGGATTACCTGTCTACCTCTAGCCCTCCTTTCCATGCGGACAACTCCCAACTCAAAGAGTCACCCCATTTGAGTTGTTGTATGGGAGAGGTGAGGAGTTAGCTGAGTACATGAGGAAAATGCTGACCAATTCTAACAGCTGTTTAACGAATGATTATTTTTCAGGTTCAAGAGCAGTAACCATGAAGGACAATAATGAGAATAAGAAAAAATGGTTCTATTGCAATGTTTTATTGTTTATAACTATTGTGATTGTAATATTTCTGTTTTGGCCATTTCTGTTTTAATGAAGCTAGCCATTCAAAAGAGACAAACACACCAGCTGGCATCCAAACTTTAATACATATCAAGCGATTAAATATGCATATGCATCCTCAATGAATGTCTCAAATTGTTGGGTATGTACTGTAATATCTACTGTACATAGTGGCTTAATGTTAGGGACAGCCCCTGTGGAAACAAATGATACTTGGAATAGTTTGTTGTTTGAAACCACAGAAGTACCACTGAGAGACCAGTGTGTTTTCAAAAGATTGAAAACGTTAAGGTGGGGCTGAGCCAATGTAATTTGACAATAGTTCATAATTGTACCCTAGAAGGGCAGTGCGAAACCAAGTTTGGAGCTATAAAAAAAGACATCAATGTAAATGATACTAGTTTTGTTGAAAAAATGTTGTATGTATATGGCCTGTTATTTAAGGGCTAAAGCCAAATGGGAGTTATGAATTTGCAACCAATATCACCATAAAACGAATGATTGTTATTTTATTTGTGGTAGGAAAGCATATAAATGGTTACCATATGGCTGTTCAGGAAGTTGTTTTGGGATATCTGATACCAGCTATCAGACACGCAAATGTATTACCTCAAAGTAAAATACAAAATGCACGTTCTCTTAATAAACCTATTAATGTAACATTGATGCGTCATGGATTTATCACCATGACTTGGCAAGGACTCTCACATATGGACCTAGGCGATGATGTAATTGCTTGGGCTGGTATTTTGCCAGCGTATGGGACAGTAAAATCCATCTGGGAACTGAGAAAACTGTCAAAACTGTTAGAGACTCTGAGTAATGCGACATTTTCAGCGCTAGAATTGGTGACAGGCTGAGAACAGTAGTGTTGCAGAACCGTATTTCACCCTAGCGGCGAAGGAAAAATAGTTCAACAAGTTTTGAACTGACTAAACCTGGTCCAAACCCCTTGACTGACTTTTTCCAAAATCTGTTTGGAAACTGGGGTTCTGTGTTGATGAACATTTTAATTGCTGTATGTGTTGGTGCAATCATATTTTTGCTGCTTGGCTGCTGTTGCATACCATGTATCAAAATGATAATATCAAAGGTTATCTCTGCCAATGCTACAAAAGCATATTTCTCTGATTATGAGAAGGTATACAACGTATCTGGGATTGTGTAAAATAAACAGTATACAAAATGTTGTAAGGTGGGAAATGTGGAAAAATACTGAAGTCAACATATTTTGTATTCTGTATATAAAGGGTTAAGCAGAAAAATGTTCACTGCGTGCAAACTGAAATGTTCTGGAAAATGTTGATCACTGAGGAATGCAGGAGTTAATCTTAAACTGCTGATAAAGTTAATGGTGCAAGAATAACTGTGGTACTGGCTGGTAAAAACAAGTAATCAAACTATCAATTTTAATGAAAGTCTTCTGTGCTTGCAGGAGGGTCTATATAAGGAGAACTTAAAGTACAAGTAGCCAGACTGCTGGCATATTACTATCATGTAGCAGATCTCCATGCATGTAAAATAAAGCTGTTTTACTTGCTTACAAGAACTTGGTGTGATTCTTCCAGAATATGTTAGAAGAGTAAAATCTTTCGACAGTCACCTATGACTAAAGTGTTAGGTACATTGTCTTGCCTTAAGGGCTGTTGCTGGGTGGCACACTGGTGTTGTGAACTATGTGACGCATTGGTTGTGATTGGTGTTTGTTTGCGTTTCAGCTTCAGAGGTTTTTGTTGCTTGGGCAGGTTACAGTTAAGGGCCTCTGCATATGTGGATTTAGTGTTGCTATATGTGGGTGTTGGTGGTGCGGGTTTAGAAGGGCTATGTGTTGCTTGAGGGGTAGTGTGGGTGTTAACCTTCTCCTCTTGACTGTTTAGCACAATCTTGGGTGGAGAGAGCTTTGCTTCCATTTTGGCTATGTAAGTGCATCTCTCACATGTTGTAGTGTTGGGTGGTAGGAGGAGAGGGTTGTCTGTGTACATGAGGCAATTGCTGCATTGCCCCAGTATGCCCAGATTCACCAGGTGGACAGGAGAAATCACCGGAAGCTGACCCTTGGACATGCCTGGTTTGGGGCTTTTTTTCTTCTTTGTAAAGTACAGGAGCTGTTTCCTTAGCAAGGTACTTTGCAATTATAGGCTGTTTAGTGCCTACTATTAATTTCTCCTTATTAACAAGGAGAGTTCAGTGTTTGTATGAGTTTAAGGCTTCCTAGTGCTTTCCAGCAGGTATTAGAGAAAGTGCTAGTCACAGGGATGCTTAAAGGTAAGATTGAAAAGAATGCACTCTGCAGTGTGCACTAGAGAAGTTAGATGTGAAAGTAGGTAACTTGAGTTTTACCTATTTAAAAAGTTAAGGTTTAGTGGAGAGTTACTATTTTTAAAACATCAAGATGGATTGAAAGGGGTGGTCACTTTTGTAATTTGGTACTATGAAATACTGTAGGACGGCCAATAAATTTAAATAATTGAAGGGGTGGGATTTCAAAAATGATGATTTTGTGATTACTCACATAAGCCAGTGAAAGTAGAGAGAAATGAGATATATGGTCAGATTAACATAAGAGGCGGGCAACTAGAAAGACAGTGGTATTTAACAAGACAACTTAAATGGGTGGGAGGGGCGGGACTCAGAACAGAGAGAGCTGTGGTCTCTTTTGAAGTTTTAATATGCTGTTAAAACAGAATGCAAGCAAAACACAAGGTAAAGAAAACAAACTACAGTATTCAAAATATAGAAAGGCAATACAGTAATACAAAAATATAAGCAAACTAACCTTTCCTTCACAGCAAAGTGTAGCAGAGTCTGGATGAGCCTTTCTGGTAAAGCCATTCAGTTGATAATTCTTCGAGGTCCTTGGCCACTGGTACTGTGTTGAGAAGGTTTGCATGGCTGCTTTCTCAGAACCTCCCAGATGATGTTAAAAATGAGATTTTAAATTATCCTTTGGATGGAGATTTAATTTTTGGCACCTCTACTGCAGAGGTGATCAAAAAGTGTGATGAAAGGGGTAAGTTGATACAGGGGAATCTCTAATATTTTTCAACCCCCCCTTTTCCAAATTTTCTAAGGGGTTCTCTAACCCCTCATCCAATTTTGGCAAAAACAAAACAAAGAGTCTCAACAGAGTTCAGGTAAACAGATTTTTTTAAGAAGAAATGGCAAGGGGGTTCCAAAAAGAATTCAGAACCCCCTCCAAAAACAAGCACAGTCTAACAAGTCAGAATGACTATTTAAGGCACCTTGTCTACCGTCCCACCCTGACAGCCCCATTTCCCTTCCATAAATTCTTAATCTCCACATCTTGGCAACCTATAGTAGTTTGAGACCAATTGGTTCTGAAGATTATTCATAAAGGTTACAGATAGCAGTGGGAGGAAATTCTTCCTTTTCAGGGGGTAATCTGTCATCCACCAGACAGACTCCTTTATTTCCACCTGTTCTTCATTACATGCTTTCCCAGGGAATGATAGAACCAGTTTCTGCTTCCCAGGTATAGAAAGGTTTTTATTCAAGGTTGTTTTCAGTGCCAAAGAAAGAAAATGCTTGGAGACCAGTTCTGTATCTTTCTTTTCTAAACCTGTTTCTGATAGTGCCCAAGTTCAGAATGCTGTCACTTCACAACCTATTACCACATGTTCCTTGTTTAAGTTTCCTGGTAGCAATAAATCTAAAATATGCTTATCATCACATCCGTATCCATCCAGACTTCAGACATTTCTTTAAGGTTCTTTTTGTCTGGATCACATTATCAATTATCTGTCTTACCCTTTGGACTATCCACAACACCAGGAATGTTCGCAAAGTGTCTAGATCCTGTTATGGCTCATTACAGGCTACAGGGTATTCAAATTTTTCCATATTTAGACAACTTGTTTATCTTTGCAGAGTTTTTTTCAAGGTGTCAGGAATCTCTCACGTAGGTGAAAGATCTCTTACACAAGCTGGGATTCCAAGAGAACATTCAAAAGTCTCTCTTGACTACTTTACACAGGATTGTGTTCCTGTGGTGTCAGCTAGACACCCCTGTTTAAACAGCATTTCTTCCACAGGGAAAAAATAGATCTATATCAAGATCTATTTCTAAGTTTTCCTCTCAGACTCCTGTCACTGTAAGGGAATACTGCATGATTTTGGGTCTCATGGCAGCTATGATTCTGATGATAATCTTGGCAAAACTCCATGAGAAAGATACCATGGTATCTGAAGTCTCTTTGGTCCCAGCACCATCATCCTTTGTTTTTTTCAAATCCCACTGCTGGGGGTTGTCAGAAGAGAAGTCACTTGGTGGAGACAGCAAATATCACTGAATCCAGGTCTCCCCTTCTCCCTCCCTCCCTTTTCCAAAGCAGTCAGTCATCACAGATGTCTCATACTTTGCTTAGGGACCAGTTTCAGGAGCGATAAAAATGTAAGGTATGTGGAACACCAAGGACAGACACAAACACACACACACATATATATATATATATATTAAAGAGATGCTTGCCCTGATCAAGGCAGTCAACTTTCTGAAACGTTTGGTCCCCAGGCCACTTTAAGTTGTTACAGACAATACGACAATCATGTTGTACATCAACAAGCAAGGAGGAACCAGGTCATAGTCCAGCCCCTTTGCAAACTGGTCATGTTAGCTTGGGATGTAGCCTCACAGCACAGTCTCATGCTACAGGCATCCTACATGCCATCAGAGTAAATTTGTGTGGCAGACAAGCTGAGCAGGACAAGGGTAGACCCTCACCAATGGAAGATAAATCAGAGGCTCTTCAAAGATTTGATCCATCTGTGGAGAGTTCCTCAAAAAGACCTAGTTGCCTCCTCTCTGAATAATAAGCTGTCAAGATTCTGCTCCAGGACTCCATGCAAGAAGGCCTGTATGACAAATGCCTTTTCCTTTCCTTGGACAGGCATGTTCCTGTATGCTTTCCCACCCTTTCTGCTGATATCCTGGGTACTTCTGAAGATTCAGAACGAATCCCCCCAAAATCACTGCAGTGACTCCCTTCTGGCTCAGACAGCAGTGGTTTTAATATTTTTTCTTTCTGGAAATGGCCAGGGTCAATTACCACAAGTTTCCTCATAGATTATATCTACTCACACAAAATCAGGGGGTGTTTGATACACTCCTACCCCAATAAACTTCAGTTGACTGTCTTTATGATAGGGTCGTAATTCCCTTTACTTACCTGTTTACTGAGGATGTGCAGCAGGTACTAATGGAGGCAAGAAAGCCTGGCACTATAAAATCGTATGTTAACAGATAGTAATGGTTTTCTAGTTAGTGCCAACAACATAACCAGCACCCATTCAGGGCTAGTTGTTTTGTTGTTTTACAATATTTGTGTGAATTACTATCCTGTGGCCTTTCTTACTCCTCTGTCAGGGTTCATTTATTGGCTACTTTAGTATGTCTGCCCATGGACCCTCCTCCTTCAATGCATTCTCATGTCAAAATGTTTTTGAAGGGGGTTTTACATTAGAGGCCTCCAAAAAACTGGTGTCTGCTCCTTAGGATCTTAATTTTGTGTTAAAGATGCCATAGCTTACTCCATTTGAGCCAACTAACCTATATGACTTGACGTTCTTAACTAAAAAAACAGTTTTACTGATTACTCTGATCACTGCAAGAAGGGCATCTAAGTTGGAAGCTCTTATGGTGAGTCATCCCTATCTCATTTTCCACAAGTACAGTTTTTCTTTGAGAATCCTCCTTTTATGCCTAAAGTAGCATCTGAGTTTACTTTAAGAGAAACTATCCATCTTCCCGTTTTCTTTTCTGAACCTAAAATGGGGTAGAAAGGATACTCCATATCTTGGATGTCTCATGAGAACTCAGGTACTATCTTGACAGAACTAAATATTTCAGATCTTCAGCTCAGTTTGTTAATTTCTTGTGAAGGTAAGAAGAAGGGACAACCTGTGTCTAACCAGAGTATTTCCAAATGATTGTCTCAGGCTACTACCTTTTGTTATTCTCACTACAGCAAAACTGTTCTGTGCAGGGTCAAGGCTCACTCTATCAGTGCCCTGGCTTAATCTATAGCTTTTTGGAAAGTTTTAGATTCTAGAAATTTTCCAGAAGCAACAACTTGGTCCTGTTTATATATGTTTATGAGGAATTACAAGCTAGATTCC
This sequence comes from Protopterus annectens, assembly GCF_019279795.1. Classification (NCBI taxonomy): domain Eukaryota; kingdom Metazoa; phylum Chordata; order Ceratodontiformes; family Protopteridae; genus Protopterus; species Protopterus annectens. The sequence continues at coordinate 1,009,307,681 of NC_056743.1, read as the reverse complement.
TTCTCTAGGTCTAGATCAGACTTTGCTAGGACCATTCTCCTGGAGCTCCCGGACCCTTCCCCTTCCACTTCCACTTCTCAAAATTTGTAAGCTGTGGTGATTTACTTATGTAGCTTAAGCTACTGCAGCAGTGCTCAATATGAAGAACATAGTACAGTTATGTACGTGAAGTTACCATAACAGTAGATGTTTGAATGACCACTGCTGCATCCCTCCATAAATCTCCCTTGCTTTTTGATGTGTTGTATATGCCAGTGTTTGGACTTTTATTTTTTGTTGTTCCTAGCATTGTCCTTTAAGGGCTCAGCCTTCCTGTCTCTGTTGGCATGAAAGCTCGGAAGGGCTTGATGCCTAAACCTGTCTTTTTAGTCAGCTCAACTCGAGCTGAGTAACAGTTTAGGCATGTAGAAGGTGCTCTGAAGCTTTGAATGCTGACAAGCTGTTATATCTCTTGTAGGATGTAATCCATATAGCATAAGCTATTGCAGCAGTGATCATTCAAATATTTAATGTTATGATAAGTTTACTTATACAACTGTACTATACCTGCTTCTGCGGTGGTGGTGC